>NC_052358.1:29858647-29864604 GCF_009727055.1 Benincasa hispida | reverse complement strand
AGGCAGCTCTGCGTGCACGTATGACCTTGTTATTTGGTTTACACCGCGGGGGGCATTCTTTGTCCAGAGTAACCCGCGGTTGTAAACGAGTATTTGGGTATAGAGTTGGTGTGGTTTTCTGATAACGATTGAATGCTTTAAAATATGCTTATGAAAGTTGATCATGCCACTGTTTTACTAGCACATGTTTGAGATGCTATTGAATCTTTTATACTTGGCCAATGTTTTATTGAATGATTTAATTACTTTTATTGATGATTTAGAAAGTGATAACTTATGTTTATATTAGATTACCACTCACTGGGTATTAGCTCAGGCTTTCGATGTTTTATGTTTTTCCCCCCAGGTAGCGTTAAAGTTTCGGAAACACGCTGGGTTGTTTACTGCCACACGACAAGAGTCTTCTGCTACATTGTAGGCCTTACACTATTGTAAATAGATTGTATATCACGAACCTTACGTGTCATGGTTTTGGGAGTATGGGACAAAAGGAGTTGTTTTGTTGTGTAATGTATAAAATTGTTTCCGTTGTGTCTAAACTTTGTTCATGGTTTGTATATAACAGGAGATAGAAAGTTTATGAAACTTGTTTGTGGATATCGTAATATGGAATATGCTGAATAGAAATGAAATGTACTAAAGGATTATTGTGTAACTGTTCAGATTTAAGCACAGGTTAATTTGGTTAGTAAGATGCTAAATGTCATCGGGGGAGGTGATGTTTAGCATCTTCACGCCTCTTTCTAGATTAGGTGGGTAATCTGGGAGGGGTGTGATATATATCCTATAGTTTGATATCACATATCTACTATAGTATTTTCTCCTCTACTTGATATAAATCATATTTATATCTAATTTCCTCCAAAATAATGTATCTCATACATTTAGCCAACTATATCATATATAATTAACCAATCCAATTATATCATATATAATCGAACTTCCTCTTATCAATTTGAATATTACAAATTAACCCAAACACTGGTTCTTGACTTTATCAAAGCTACGCAGGGGACCTAATGGACCTGTGGCTCGACGCTCCAACGGTTCGTGAATAGCTGACTAAACTCTTTAGCCACGAGAACCACCATCCGTTAACTGTCAGGCATTCAACTAAAGACCAATAGCTGAACTCTTCTTACCATAGATATATTTCTTTGTCCATCGGATATAACCAATCATGAGTACGATGACCTTTCATAGATGCTCGTAAGTACAACTGGGCCAAATTACTGTTATGCCCTTGTAGTTACATCTCAATCCTTAAATACCACTGTTTCCTTTAATGAACAATACAACATAGTTCAACTATGTGTGAACACCTCTCGAGTCAAGAGAAGGTGTGTGGCGCCACATCGTTCACGCCCCGGAATCAGCCCTTAAGGGAGCTATCTATCTACTTACCTCTACTTTGGGGAAGGAGTGAATTCCTTCTTGTGTAGTTGAGTTCCCAGCTCCCAAAGTCAAGATGAATCCTGAAAATGTAGGTTGAATCGGCGACCTGGCCACTCGCACCCATACAAATCAAAGGACTGTCCTCAATGGCAGGAGTTCCCAACGCACTCAGGATTGAGGTCCATGTTACCTATGGTCATCCTAGTGAAGTAAAGTCTCCGACATGAATGGTGTTATATATATGATACGTTAACACTTTGTGGTCAGTCTTATACAAACTCTTTGTATAGGACGCCCCTGGTAATGATCATTCGTGTTGGGGACATGCGAGCAGGGGCGTCCATAGCATTACTAGGATAAAGTTTCCCTCTATACACTGGCGTCCTCTGTAGTATATGGATATAGAGGGAAACTTTATCCTGGTAATGGCTGATGGATGCGGCCCGCTTTGTGGAATGGTCAGGTCTTATCTATCAGACCATCTGTGACAAGTCACAACACTTGTGACCATTCCACAAAGCAGGCCGCATCCATAGCATTACCAGGATAAAGTTTCCCTCTATATCCATATACTACAGACCATTTTGGTTATCACTCAAGATATGATCCACTTGTATGTCACCACATATATGCTTGAGTCACATACAGATAACCAGGGATTTTATGTTTATTGGTTTGTGGTAAAGCAAATAAAACAAGTAACCGAGCAAAATACAAGATGTGAAGTAAATATCAGATGTTAACAACACAAGCGTTCGTACAAATTGTTTACAAACTACAGGACACGAGACTTTAGGGCATCAACCCCAACAAACTCGCACTAGTCGAGGTTTTGTCGAGGTTGTTCATTGCGTTTGCTGTGTTCCTGATCCGGGTGATCGTTATCTTTGTGGTTGCTGTGATTGCACAGTGTTGCAGTCGTGGTGTACAAGCATTCGGGTGTTACTGTCTTGCTGTGGACGAGCGTTCGTGATCAAGGGTGTTGAAGTTGAGTCTTCAAAGGTATGTGTGTTCTTTCCCTTGATCATTTAGTAGAGCATGCTGTTATTTTGGTTCTTGCACATAGCCTATTGTTTCCGTTTCTTGATTGTAATTGTTAATGTTCATATACAATTGAAATTAGGAACGATCCTTTCGCTTCTCATGGAAATCCTCATGTTCGATTTCTTTCATGAATATATAGCCAAAACTATCTATAAGTATTAGGATAGGGTTGGGTACCTTATCCTGGAGAAACTATGGATGCGACATGCTTTGTATTAAATACAAACGATGTGATCCCAAAATCGTTCCTGTAGAGACATGCTAGTGGGGGCATCCTATGTAAAAGATGTTTGCATAGGACCGGACCACAAAAATAGTCACTTTTCTTTATAATCACTGTTTACTGTTAAAACTGACTATTTCAATCTAATGACCTAAGGTAACTCGATCTCAATCCTGAACTAACTATGAACACCTATTTATTTGGAATTATCCTTTAATCTGCATGGGTGAGAGTGGCTCTACAGCGCCGCTCAATAAGCCTCCTATTTTAGGGGTAAGACCAAGTAGATAGATGGGGACGTAGTCTTGCAAGATGAAATCCACTTCTACTCATTTCGAGGTTCGCAGATAGGTTGTTCCCTCAAGTATTGTTTCCTAGACTTGAACAAGAGGCCCTGCCCTCTCTATGACTGTGAGGGACTCGTTTTATTGGTAAGACCATAAACCAATTGTTCATTTGTGGACCAGTTGAGACTTGGGGAGCAATATGTATTATAGGGTAAAAGGGTAATATTTGAAGGAACTCTTTACAAAAAGAACCAATGAGCAGAAGCAGATAGTTCCAAATCTCATTGTGAATGAACATCAACATTTACAATCTAACACAAAACAGTTATGCATCAAGTAAATTACAGTAAACTCCACACCATCACTCGGTTACCAAAAAAATCGATCAAGCGCACGAACGCAATGAACAAAACCAACAAAATCGAACTAGTAGAAACTCGAACCAAATTGAGTAAAACTCAATCCTCAACCCTCGAACAAGAAACTCGACACCACCACTTGGTTACCTTGGTATTCTCGGTGTGAGAAAGCAGAAGGTGTGGGCTCTGTATGGATTTGGTAAAGGGTGAAGAAACTCTTATACAAGAGTACCTCTGAGCGGAAGTTGATCTTTCCAAAACATTGTGATAGAATTTCCACATTTACATTCAAACATACATATATGCATTCAATTACTAAATTACCAGCATGCTTAAAGATAAATTAAACGAGAGAACAAGGAACTTACCAATTGAAGACTTTCTTCTCGACAAATTTCGCTATCTCCACGAACGAAAGCTCTCGATCTCACTAGAACGTCAGGCTATCGTTTAGCAACACCTCGGTCGTCTACCACCAACGGCTTCACATGAACAGTAGGAAGATGGGGATGACACCACCATTTGGAGCCCTTAGTATTCTCGGTGTGAGAATCCAATGAGTGGGCTCTATTCGGATTTGGTAGAGGGGAGGAGGAAAACAGATCGTATACAATGTCTATTGTATAGACAAGATGCTTGATCGTTTAAGCGAGGTACATGGTACATGATCGTGTAGGAAAAGGTAAGAGATCGTCTATACGATCGTTTAGTAAAGCTCGTTTAGTAAAATGTGGCGATAGTTTAGAAGAAGTGTGCGCAGGTGTAAACGATTGTCTAGTAAAAGATGCGCTATCGTATAGGCTCATAATTCACTAAGCGATAGGATGCTAACACCTTGTGAGTTAATAATCGCGTTCTTTGCAAAATGAAAACAATTTTCATTTTATTCTTCAGTTACGAAAACCAAATTGGAACTTCCCACCAATGCACGGTTACGGAGAAAATGGCGGCCAATTATCCCATAACTGTCCATTCCAAAATATAATAGATATAATCATATTATATTCATTAACCTACAGTTTCGTATCACATATCAACCATAGAGTTTTCTCCTCCACTAGATATAAATCATATTTATATCCAATTTCCTCATAATTAATGTATCTCATACATAAAGTCAATTATAACATATATAATTAACCAGTTCAATCATATCATATATAATCGATCTCCCTCTTGTCAATTTGAACATTCCAAACTGACCTAAAAACTGATTCTCAACTTGTATCCAAGCTACCAAGGGGACCTTATAGACCTATGGCTCGAAGCTCCAATGGTAGGTGAATAGCTAACTAAACTCTTTAGCCACGAGATCCACCATCCGTTAACTACCAGCCATTCCACTAAAGACCGATAGCTGAAATCTTCTTACCACAGATATATTTTTGTGTCCATCAGATATAACCAATCATCAGTACGATAACCCTCCCCAGATGCTCGTAAGTATAGCTGGGCCAATTTACCATTTTGCCCTTATAGTTATTTCTTACTCCTTAAGTACCACTGATCCCTCTAATGAACAATACAACATAGTCCCACTATGTGTGAAAACCTCTCAGGCCATGAGAAGGTATGTGGCGCCACATCGTTCAAGACCCGGGATCAGCCTTTAAGGGAGTAATCTATCTACTTACCCCTACTTCGGGGAAGGAGTGAATTCCATCTTGTGTAGCTGAGTTCCCAGCTCCCAAATCAGACGAATCTCCAAAGTGATAGGTTTGAGTCGGCGACCTGGCCACTCGCACCCATGCAAATCAAAGGACCTCCCTCAATGACAGAAGTTTCCAACTCACTCAGGATTGAGGTCATGTTACCTATGGTCATCCTAGTGAAGTGAAGTCTCTGTCATGAACGACATTATATAACGAGACATTAACACTTCGTGGTCAGTATACAAACTCTTTGTATATGACAACCCTACTCGCATGTCCCTACATGAATGATCAGGATCAGACCATCTGTGGTAAGTCACAACACTTGTAACCATTCCACACAGGGGGCCACATCAGTAGCATTACCAAGATAAGGTTTTCCTCCTATATCCATATACTACAGACTATTTTGGTTATACTTAAGGCATGATCCACTTGTATGTCACCACATACATGCTTAAGTTACATAATGAAAACCAGGGATTTTAGTTTATTGGTTTATGGTGAAGCAAATAAAACAGCAAATGTGCAAAGTCAAAAAGTGAAGTAAATATCATATATATATTACAAGGGTTCGAACAAACTGTTTACAAACTAACGGACACGAGACTTTAGGGCCTCATCCCCAACAGAGGGAATGAGGAAATAAACGATCGTTTAGATGATCGAGTAAGTGGGAGAAAACTGATGTCTATCGTATAGACTTGGGTATTCGATCGTTGAGTAGCGAGGAGTAATCGTCTAGCAAACTCAAAGCTTGACCGTTTACAATCTCAAGGCTATTGTATATCCTTTTTCTTTATGTGCACTCGATTATAAAAAAATGAAAACGTGTTTCATTTTATCCATCAGTTACCATAATTGATTACAACTTCCCACTAAGTCAGTTATTTGGAGAAAAAGCTGAAATCAATTTCTTATAATTGATTTATTTATAAATAAATATAATTACTAATTTATCATATTATATTTATAACCTATAGTTTTAATATCACAT
>NC_052358.1:29713504-29858142 GCF_009727055.1 Benincasa hispida | reverse complement strand
CGTGCTTTGCCATACTACAGCTCCTCCGTTAAGAGTAAAAACTGACCCTAAAGTGGACTTGTAGGAATCCCTATCAGTCTGAAAGTCAAAATTCGACTATTCCCACAGCATAGTAGATGTCTGGTCTAGTACAAAGCATCGCGTACATCAAACTGTCAATGGCAGATGCATATGGGACCCATCTCATCTCCTCGACATCTTGAGCCATCTTGGGACACATGGCCTTAGACAGACTGATTCCATGCTTGAATGGTAGTAGGCCCCTTTTGGAGTCATGCATCGAGTACTTGAACAACATCTTGTCAATGTACGATGCCTGAGACAGCGCTAACACTTTGTTCTTACGATCCCAAAAGATCTGTATACCCAGAACAAACTGAGCCTCTCCTAAATCTTTCATTTGGAATTGGGTCACTAGCCAGTTCTTAACTGCAGTCAGTATACCCTACATCACTCCCAATGAGTAGGATATTGTTTACATACAATACTAAGAAAACTACTGAATCGTTGACGATCTTCTTGTAGACACAAGGTTCATCAATATTTTGGTCAAAGCCATACCATTTGATCGCAGTATCAAACTGAATGTTCCAAGATCGAGACGCCTGTTTCAGCCCATAAATGGACCAATTCAGTTTGCAAACCTTTTGCTCTTGACCTTGGGCAATGAATCCCGACTTGCAACATATAAATGGTCTCTTCAAGATTTCCGTTTAGAAAAGTCATCTTGACGTCCATTTTCCATATCTCATAATTACAATAAGTTATAATGGATAGGAGGATGCGGATCAACTTTAACATGGCAACAGGCGAGAAAGTCTCCTCATATTTGACTCCCTCCACCTGGGTATAACTCTTTGCCACAAGTTGAGCCTTGAAGGTTTGCACCTTCCCATCAGCACCCCTTTTCCTCTTGTAGATCCATTTACAACCTATAGGTCTTACCCCATCAGGCTGATCTATAAGATCCCATACTGAGTTGAAGTATATAGACTTGATCTCAAGATCCACGGCTTTGACCCATTCATCCCGGTCTATATCCTTCATTTCCTTTTGATAAGACAACGGATCTTCAACGTCGCCATTTGCTAGCATAGCTAAGATTTCTGTGAAATCTAAATAGCGAACGGGTGGGTGCACAACCCTCCCACTGCGTCGAGGTTCCCTCAATTCTTGAGGTGGAACTGACCTACTAGATGAACTATCATCAACAAATGTTGCTGATGAAGCAGGCCCTTCAACAACTCTTGTTGAAGTTTCAGTAGTTTTGTTGGAAAGCTCACTTAACACGACCTTACTACGTGAACTGTGCTCCCTAATATGATCCTCCTTCAGGAAAGTAGCACTCGTGGAAACAAACACCATATTTTCCAATGGATCATAAAAACAACCCCCTCGTGTACCTTTGGGGTAGCCTACAAAGAGGCATAACCTCGACCGTGGTTCTAACTTCTTGGGATTTGACTTAAGCACATGTGTTGGGCAACCCCAAATGCGGAAGTGGCGTAAACAAGATTAACACCTGTTCCACAACTCCAGAGGTGTTATCGTAACACTCTTGGAAGGAACACAGTTGAGTATGTAAACCGTAGTCTCCACTGCAAAACCCCAAAATGAGTCTGGTAAGGAACCGTAACTCATCATCGAACGAACCATATCCAACAAGGTTCTGTTTCTCCTCTCTACTACACCATTCTGCTGAGGTGTACCCGGTACTGAGAGTTAGGAAATGATTCCATGTTCTATCAAATAGTACTAGAGTCTTGAATCCAAAAACTCTCCACCTCAATCTGATCGAAGTGTGTTAATCCATCTATCCAATGCATTTTCAACTTTAGCCTTAAACTCTTTAAACTTTTCAAAGGATTCAGACTTCCATTGCATCAGATAAACATACCCATACCTAGAGTAATCATTAGTAAAACTGATAAAGGTCAGAATGTACTAACTCAAAAGTCTCTTTGGCTTGATAACCTTTTCCAGTAAAAGGTCTTTTGGTCATCTTACCCTCAAGGCAAGATTCACACACCGATAAGAAATTTTCTTCTAACTCGCTTAGAAGTCCATTCTTCACTAATATCTTGATCCTATTGAGATTGATGTGCCCTAATCAACGATGCCAAAGTTGGGCATTTTCTTTTGGAGAAATTCTTTGACGTTTAGATTGAGTTACAACAGATTTAAACATCTCTATGTTATGGAAGGAACTTAAGGCTAACGATCTTAGCACAAATAAGTTGTTTTCTAGTTTAGTTATACAAATCTCAACACCATCCTTATGAATAAACACTTTATCCACATTAAAAGAAAGAGTGTATCTACATTGTAATAGATGCTTTACAGAAGTTAGGTTCCTTTTTAATTCAGGAAAAACAAAAACATCTTTTAATACAAGAAACCTATTCTTAAACTTAATTGGATGCCTCCCACTGCCACAGCTGACACGACGTGTCTGGTGCCTACTCATATCGTCATCTCACTAGCCTTCAGCTGTCGCTAGGAGCTAATCCGTGATTAGTGGCACCCGAATCAATTATCCAGGCCAAATCATCATTCTCCACTAAACAAGTTTCTAGCACAAGTAAATCATATTTACCTTTGTCTACCTTGGCCTTAGCCTTGGCTGCCTTCATTTCCTTCAGCCAGTGAGGAAAATTCCTCTTCTAGTGTCCGTCCTGGTTGCAATGGAAATATTTTCCTTTTTCAATCGGTGGCAGATGCCTTCTCGAGGAGACAGATGGTGGGTTAGCAGGTGCTTTCCCTTTCCTCTTACCACCCTTATTCTTCTTCCCTTTTTGAGAGTTAGAAGTAGAAGGTGCAGACTTCATTCCTTAGGTCAAACCTCGATGGAATGTCCCAGAAGATGAGGCAACATTTGCCTCACCCCTTTTTCTCTCTTTACTTTTCAGTAAAGATTGGTATGTCTGCAACTCGTTGAGGAGAGTTGTAAACCCATATTCCACTTTGTTAAGAATTGCATTGCTAACAAAGTGGAGGAAGCTCTCCAGCAATGAATGCCTCATCAATTCCAGACACATTTATCTCTGCCATGTTACAGTGGACCATCATGTTAAGCACATGTTCACGAACAAAGGTGCCTTCCTCCATTTTGGAGTTGAAGATGTATTTTAGAGCCTCGTGTTTGGGCTGTCAGACAGTTTTTCGATCATCCCCTGTAGGGACTCCATGATCTCATGCGATGAGACCATGGGTTCATGCTTCTTGGCCAACACATCACGCAGACTGGCTAAGATATAGGCTCGAGCCTTCTCGTTTGCTCGTGTACATCGCTCATATGCCTCCCGAACATTTTGAGCGGCGTTTGGAGCTGGAGTAGGAAGACATACCTCCATAAGGGCAAACATAGATCCTCAATGATGAGTATCGTCGTGATCATATGTTTCCAACACGAATAGTTTTTGCCAGTAAGTTTTCGGCACTTAACAAAGCAATTGTGGCTGTAGCCATTTTAAAATCATTGTTGAAAAACGAACAAACTTTTATAAGACTTTGCTAAACCACATTTTAACCAGTTAGTTTTAGCAAAACAATTTCCAAGTATTCTAAGTGATGAGACTTCTATTTTGCAATGATGCCCTAGCGAGGTAGGACAAACGTAACCGGTGAGGTGATCAGATGCCCCTTCACTGGGATGAGACATTCTCAACCATTAGGAAAAACCAACTCTTGGAACTGAACCTAATAGCCCCCATTTATTCAATCCAGGACTGTTAACCCTTAACAATTCCGCATAAGTGAGACCCCTCGTTTTCGACCCCAAAGTCCCGCTCTAATGAGCCCACTGTAGGGAAGAAGCAAATTAGGACAAGAGACTAAATAACCTTATCCTCTTACAGGTGATCAAATAAAGAAACGCGTAAAACTGCCATCCTATACGAGGACACTCCTAGGGTGCCTCGAGGCGATGCGCAAAAACTTTATTCAATCCAACAAGAGAGACTGTGGGATATGCTGTCGCACTTCCCGCTCTCACTTACTATGAACATTCTCTTCATCCACCTTGATATTGACCTACCCAAACACCATCCTTTAGGGGGATACTTTCAGGGTGCCATGAGGACGAGGGTAGATCTCACGGTGTGGACTATAAGGGAGAAACGGGAGAGATTTAAATGAAGCATCAAATGCCCCAAGTACCTCCTACTAAATGTTGTACCTAGGGGTTCATTAACCTAAACAATCCGACTACTGATTTTAGTCTAAGTCATTTATTTAGTCCGCTCAAAAACAACTTTTGTCTTTGAAATTAAACAAGTTCAAGAAATCACATTAAACTCTTTAATGGTCTGTCCTTAACTTGCATGCATGCATCAAATCTATCTAATTCACCTTTCCAGGTAGGTTCCCAGGTAGGGGTGTTACATTTCCGACATCTTAAATACCCCAGCCTAGACAGAGCCTGCCTTAGACAAAAGGTCCCTAATAGATAGATTTGCTACACTTTAACCTTTTACTAGTCAATTTAATCCTATTAAATTGATTAAAAGATTAAAGCCTAAGATCGCTGATCATATTAGAACCGTGATCTTAGGTCTATCTCATCCAAGTTTTAAACATTTTAAAACAATGAATTAAACCTAAGTTAGCATGCATGTCTTTCTTATTGATTTTAGTTCTAATTTCTTTGTATAACCATTATAAAAGAAAAAACTAAAACATATATTGCTACACAACAAGGTATTTATAACGCTTATAAATTAACCTATGTATCATGCTTCATGCAATGTTCGATCATTACTATACATAACTTTTGTATACAAGTAATAATCAAGCACACATGCTTTCTATACACCCTTATACTATAACAATTATAATATAAAGATGATGCATGTCAATGATTTATGCATGCATAAATATAACTCTTATATTATATGATGCATGAACATGCTCTTATGTAATTTAAATCATGCTTCTCTAAATCATAACACTTATAATAAAGAGATGATGCATGACCAATGCATAACCTAAGGTGGGATTTTCTATATGGCATACCATATGACATATAATATAAACCATACATCTCATGTATAAAAACACAAATTAATGGATCGGGATGAACCACCTCTAAAATTGAAATGAAAAATTCTATCTAATACATTTTTCCACCAAGCAAACCGGTTCACAGGCAAACCGGGTCTTGAAACGCCGGGCGAATCTCCCATCGTTGAGTAAATGCCTCCAGGTAGACGATCGTGTAGCACACTAGACAACAATGCACGGATGCTAAACGATCGCTTAAACGAAAACGAAGCTACGAAGCCCGATCGTCTAGACGATCCCTTAACATGCGAAAGGTAAACAATTTACTACGCAATTTACTCCATGATCATATAATCAGTAACTAAGCGATGAAGCTTGTTGAGCTATACAATCGTCTAGTGCGCTCACATTAAAACAACTCCCAAGCATCTGATACTCATCGATCGTCTACCCCATGGTGTATACAACACGACCAACGCTTGGTGGTCTTCATCCTTGAAGAACCTGATGCGTGTTTAATGCGATGAAAGAATGATATAGAATGCAATGGTAGAATATGCGTTGTGCATGCAAGTTTTCTCAGCAATATCCAAATATAAATCCTACTGAGTTTCCTGGTAAGCCCAGGGTCAAACATAGGGACTAAGGACATAGTATGCGATGAAAAATTTCGATTACTTTGCGGTAACAAATAAATCAATGTGTTGGTTCGTTTGTTGTTTAAGGTATAGAGTTTATGCGGCGGATTTGAGAAAAGAGCTAATAATGCGAAAGATACAATGAGTATGCGAAGGAACGGGTTGAGAAGGTCTTTAGCTAGCATTTCCTGAGAATGCATTCAAGCTATGCGATCATGCTACACTCATGCAACAACAATTCATTTTCCAATGCAAATGTGATAGCTCCTAGTTTTAGGATGCGTGCGATGTATGCGATGATGTCTATAGAGCTTATTCCTAAGTCTCTACTTCTTGCCTATTGATAACGGGCAGAAATGCACGTTATTACAGTGCTAAGTTTTTAAACAATGCTAGCTTGCGTTGATAAAATATGTTAGATTGTGTCCAAAAAGCATTTAAGTTTATAACATTACGATCGCATGCGTTCATCGCATAGGAACAGATAATTTTGTATTTTTATGTAGAATATACGTTGATGCAAGGCGAAAAGAGCGATCACAAGAGATCAACGGATGAGCGTAGCATTACCGTAAGGCTTTGCGGTGATTTCTGTTCGCAAATACCTACTCAAGAAGGATTGCCGCATAGAGCCGACGCAACTTAGTGGGCGCATCTGGGTGAAAGGCATAATTAATCACGATGGGACATAAAGCTGATGACGGTCGAATTTGAATTAAGTTGACAGTCGCTAACAATAACAAGTACATTCAGTTTTCGGTGACAAATATTCGGCGCATCAGTCAGGTTGAACCCCGAATCCTAATTTCTCTACTTGAGTATGTCCCTACTAAGACTAGTGTGATGAGTAGGTTGATGTGGAAACTAGTATGGAATGGTAGAGGAAAAGAATGGAGATTGAAGAAAAGAGGAAATTCGGAAGTTTTAACTTTTTGGAAATTTGGAAAATTGGCTATGTATAAATTTTGTGTGTTGATGCGGTTGGAAGGGTGGTGTTGATACGTTGGAAGAGTGGTTGGAGTGGCATGCAGTTGAAGGAAAAGAATGGAGGTGATGTGTTGGAAGGTAGTCCATGCGTCGAGTAGCCTCGGCCAGCACCCATGCCATGTGTTGAGCAGCTCGGCCAGCGCCATGTCATGTGTCGAGCAGTCTCGGCCAGCGCCCATGCCAGTGTCAGCAGCCTTGACCAGACGCCCTGCCCATGATCGAGTAGCCTCGATCGAACACCTGCCAATGTTGCCAAGTGGGCACGTCCATGCATGAGCGCCTTGTCGAGCAGTTATCGTGATCGAGGTCCGTGCATGCAGCCAGCGCAGTGCTCATGCAGCCAAGCACGCCATGCGGCCCCGCAGCGAGCGAGCGGATGGGTAGCATACACTGACCGCCCATGCGTCGAAGCACCCAGCAAGCATTAAGGCACCGCACGCAACCCATGCGGCCAAGCATGCCCAATGCGTCGAGCGGCCAGCGCGCCTATGTGTTGGTGCAGCCAGCCACATGCGCCCATGCCAAGCAAACGTGTAGCGATTCTACCTATGAGCCATACGTCGGGATGGACAGTCACCCTATGCGTTGGTGATGGTTAGCTTCTTGCGATGGCTAAGTGTAATTGTAATGAGAGTGAATTGGCTTGCTATGTGTTGATGATAGGCTATGCATTGAGTATGGGATTATGTGTGGACGCATACAAAGGATGAATCAGAGAACATAAGCGACAAAACAATGGTGTCTTCTTGGAGGAAAGCCTTAAGCCTTAAGAATTTGAGGTGGTTGCATCAGATTGGGGCTCATGCGTTGGCAACATGCAGAGGAAGACACTTAGCATGCGATGATCACAATATTGCGTTGATGGAGGTGAGAGAAGACACTTGGCCATGCAGCCAAGTTCTGGAGAAGGTTTGGACGCCTATAAATAGAGCCAAGAGACTTCATTTTTGTTCACAATTCAGAAATACCGTAAAAAGTGGAAAAGTTGAGCAAACCTTGCATTGGAGCCAAATCAATGCGTTAGTCATAGAGGACGCATTGGACAGTGAGGTCTGAAGAGGACGCATCAATTGGGAGAGGCAGTTTCTCCCAATTTACTTGTGCGTTTAAATGATTTCCAAATCCACCTAAAAGCTCTGAAAGTCTAGTTTTCAGGGTAGGTCGGAAGAAAATCTCGAAGGGATCGGGGTTGGAAAACTGAGAAGAAGGCAGTAGGGTCAGGCTGTCGGATTAGTTTGGGCCGTCTTGAAGATTCTGTGATTCCGGCCCAACACGAGGGAGTTCTGAGCTCAAATTTTAGGGTAAGCTTCCTGAGATATTTTAGATATTTTTCTAGAATATATTATCTCAAAATAAGATTATGAACTATGAGTAATTAAGCTATAAGTTAAATCTGAATTCTAGGGGTAAAAAGGGAGCCCGAGGTAGAAAAGAGAGCTACTAGAGTGAAAAGCTCCTAAGCAATCAGGTGAGCTAGCTAAAACGTTTTGACTAAAACATTTGCTTAAAATGTTTTATTACAACGTGTTATAGAAAGCATGTTTTAAAGAAGATTATTCTCATGCTAGCTAGTTTTACAAAGTGAATTCCAAGCAAACCCTGAGTTATGTTTAAACGGATGCATGTGTGAGAAATTGTTGAAAAGCGATGTATATGTATTAAATATACTCAGCATGCGTTAGTACCTTTAAAGCCATGTTTTTATATGTGTTATACTTTACATGCTTTAAAGAGAAAGTCATTTATGACTAGTTTTACTTAAAACACGATACCGAAGGACATTTGAGAAGGTATCCGCCCATCTAGATACTGAAAGACATTTGAGAAGGTATCTATTGGTACTGAAGGACATTTGAGAAGGTACCAAACCAACTAGATACTGAAGGACGTCTGAGAAGGTATCTGAACAGAAGTACCTAGGGTATGGCGGTACTTAGTATGGCCACGTGCATGTAGGTAGTTAGAGTCAGAGATTGAGCAAAAGGGTTCTCTCTTGATTAGTAGTTGGTGTTGGGATTATTTTATCCACAATAAGGGTTATTCTCAACTGAGAAATAGTTTTACTGTTTTATGATTAAAACAACTTTATATGTTTTATGCTTGGAAAATGTTTATACTGCAATACAAGTACTGTAGAAGCTTATATTTTAGTTAAACTCTTTATTGAGATTTCCATGAGAATCAATTATCTTTCTTAAGTCACTCACTGGGCGCAAGCTCACCCCATTTTCAAATGTTTTCTTTTTCCCCCCCCCCACAGGTAGCGGTCAAATCCTCTGAAGATAGCTCTGCATCTACTCTGCCACTAAAGGAATAAGAGATTTGTAACCCGTCAGTTTAGGTGGTTCTGTTAATATTGTACACATGTTACTGTTGTTCATATAGGGACTAGGGTTTTTGGGTTTTGGGACTTGTGAATCTAGTGTTGTAATGACTCTAAATATGTTATGTTTCTGAATTAACAAATTTTGGCATAAAGACATTCCGCTGTATATAAGTTATATTTTGGTATCAGAGTTATTCAGCAAGAGTTATTAGGCAGTAAGTGTCAGCCAAAGGGTTGATAACTGCTGCAGTCACGCCCTTCTCTAGGTTAAGAAGGTGGTCTGGGGCGGGGTGTGACAGCTTGGTATTAAAACAAAGGTTTACGTAAAACCTGGGAGAAGGTTGATTATAAAGTTTGGGTTGATACCAACTTGGTATCAGAGCAAAGGTATACGTGAACTTGGGAAAGGTTTGAGCTAGCATAAGGTATTGGGTGAAAGAGAGAGTTCATGCATTAGATTAAGTCCCATAGATAAGTCCCTAATATGTGTACCTCTTAGCACGCATGAGTAGCTAAACTTGTCGAAAGGGTTGAGAAGAACTAAGCTAACATGACATAGGATGTTCATTGCTTGCGATTATCTTGTGTTATGCTATGCCAAACATCCCTTTAGAGCTACTCGAGAAAGAGTCTAAAGAAAGAACCTAAGACTTGAGAGAGCTAGGTTAGAATCTAAACTCGAGAGAGCAAGATTTGAACTGCATAAACAAGAGATAGGGACTTAGAGATAAGCTCCGTTTGCCAACCTGCATCGCATGCATCCTAGAGATAAGAATGATATTATGTGGTTGCCTTATTTTTGTGTGTGTCATTTTGTCATCGCATAAATAAGAATAGAGGCTTAAGTGTAGGTCCTATAGACTTATCGCATATATCGCATGCTTTTTAGCATTAGAAGTCGTGGCAATCGCATCGAGAGATGGTTTACTATTGTATGTGTGTTGCATGATCGCATAGCATGAACGCATCCTAGGAAGTGTTAGCCGAAACCCTTCTTAACCCGTTCAATGCATACTCATTGCATCTTCCGTTTTATCAACTCTTTTCGAACTCTACCACATTTGTTTATTTTCATTACCACAACAAACAAAACCAATAACTATTTGAGTTACCAGTCACCGCAAAGTCTTCTAAAAAAATTACCACCGCAACCTGTTTTCCCAAGTCCCTGAGTTCGACCCTGGACTTATCTGGAAACTCAGTGGGGTTTACACTTGAATTCCACTGAGAAAACTTGAGTGCTCAATGCATTTTCATCATTGCATTTCATCCATAATTCCACCTTATAAAACAACGTATCAAGTTTTTGGGATCATGAAAGATGCACACAGGTACAAGGTGACTGCATACAATCATATCCTATCTCTAGGGTGCATGCGATGCTTTAATAGTAAACAGAACTTATTCCTAAGCTTCTACCTCTTGATTATGCGGTTCTAATCTGACTCTTTCGAGCCTAGATTCTAATCTGACATTTTCAAGCCTAGATTCTATCCTTAGACTACCCTTCCGAGTATCTCTAAAGGACGAATGACGCATACATAATACAAGATGATCGCATAAAGTGAAGATTTCAGGTTATGCTAGCTAAATGCTTCTCAACCCATTCGACAGATTTAGCTACTCATGCGTAATGTAAAGAGATTGGGCAGATATAAAGATGAAAATTCCATTTTATAAATAAGTTCAGAATACAAAATGGCAATGGAAAAATAAGAGTAGAGAGCCTGGTAGCAATATCTTGCTTCCTAAGGCTTTTACACTGAGTTATCTCTATTCTGCCCAAAAGATGTTCTTGCTTTCGCAAGAGTTGGCCTTCTCTCTATTTTGGACGCTTCCCGACACTCTTTCGAGTTAACCAGGACGATCTCTCGGCAAAATCTCCCTTCACTCGCTTTTGTCTTCTAAGTATGTATATGGTGAAGAAGAACTCTAAATTCTGAGGAGAAGAACCGAGCTATCCGAATTGAGTGCTCCTTCAATGAAGGTGGCCTTCGGTATTTATAGAGCTTCAATGTGAAGAACTTTTTCTTTCGAATGATTGCACTGATGGGATGTCATTAATTCTCTGTCTCATGCGGCGAATATTTGTCACCAGAAAGTTGAGTGTACTTGCTATAGTATGTCGTTAACGGCTTGTCAACTTAATTCGGAATTGACCGTAATCAACTTTTTGTCCCATCGTGATTTATTAAGCTTTCACCTTGATGTGTCGGCTCTATGTGGCCACCTTCTTAAGTAGATTTTCACGAGCGTATATGTTCACATTGCCTTGCAGTCGCAATCTCTTAATGCGCTCAGACTTAATTTTTTCGGATCGCATTTCAGCCCTTGCGCCATACATTTTCTACACAAAATACATAAGTAGCTTGCTTTAATGTGACGGATGCATGTGATCGCATGTTATGAACTTAATGCTTTTGGATGCAATATTGTATATTTTTACCAATCGTAATGCCTGCTTTGTTTTATACTCTTCTACTTGTAATAGCGTGCATTTCTCCCATTATCACAACCCAAATTTAAAACAATGCTTGTCTCAAGCATAGACTAAAGATTTTCTTTAGAAAGTCGACTACCTTCTTCTTCCTAGATTTCTCAAGGTTCCTTATTCCCATCTAATGCACCAAAATCTCCTTAATTCTTGTCCAGGCCTTTTCTTGAAATATTTCTAAAATTTAGGACCGCAATTTAACCTTCAAAAAAAATTTACTAGATTTCTAGGGCATCGCATGATTTATTTCATAAAAACAACATTTTGAACTGGGGTATTTTCAAATGATTTTAATCCTGCCGTATTTTAGACATATATATTTTTCTATGACCTTGCGCTAATCCAAGTGCCTAGCCTTCGTTTTGCTTGTCCCACATGTTGTCATGTGGACATCCAACTATAAGCAGGCGCTCTTTCTCAGTCTAAACTCATGCCCATTTTGCAGCGGAGTTGTGATCATTTTATTTATGCGTTGATCACGATTCCTATCCTTCGTTAAGGTTTGCCCCCACGGGTGTCATGGGGACATCCAACTACGATTAGGATCCGATTGCAATGTTATGTTTTTTTTTTAAGATGCCTAAAAATATCAAGGTTGAAAATGAATACCATACCCAAATTTAAACGCAGCAATGTCCTCGTTGCTAAAAGATAGAAAAAAGTCATGCATGTGTAACGCGATGGAATATGCGTATGATATAAATGCTCACAATGATGCGATACTACTACTATTTATGCCATTAATTAGGGATTGCTGCAGGTAGTATGCCCTGCGTTGGTCAACAAAGTTTCGTTACGATGGAACCAAGTGTAATTCCACCTGTAAGTTTCTCGTGTGATCTTGAAGTCGAACACGGGGAAGTGGTGTCGGTTATTGTGGTATGTTCCTGGTATATGCGACCAAGGTGTTTTTAATTCTTTATAAAAGGTGTGTACAGTATGTAAATTGCAGTAAAATAAAGGAAAGCGATAAAGATGCGATAAGAACATAAAAATTACAATAAACTTAAAATATAGATGTTATAAGATACAGGCTGTATGTGCTACTTAGGATTAAGGCTGGCTGTGAAGGTTGTGCAAAGACGTGGGATGCGACGACAAGTCTTGTGAACAAATTAGAAAGAGAAAGATAAGTATTACAAACAATGAAGTTCTTAATTGAATTGAAGGTACAAATACTGTTCCGCTCTTCTCTTAGCGTACACCTCTCAGTGATCGGCCGTGTTTCCCACATGTCTGTGGTGAAACAGAGTCTAACGTAATGAACGCAAGGTTGCTTCCATGTCTAGAAGTACTACTCGCTTTAGTTAACACACTCTTCTGACTTTTTCTCGATAGATCAGAATGACATCTTCACTTCTACTCTCACAGGTGAAGATGCCATCTAGCATGCTTTAGCTAAACGTATTTTATAACTTTAATACATATTAAGTTCTTGGTGATTCATATTGCTCATCAAGGGATTAAGAAAACATCATGAAGAAACTGACTAATGGGTGAACGGAAATAGACAGAAAATGGTAAACGAAATCTATCGAAACATTTAATATTTCTACTAAGTGTTTGATACATGATGTGTGAATGAAGAGATAAAGAAAATATGGAATACAATGAAAGAGAGATAGAACAGATACAATCCGATGCCAATGTCTTGGCATATGTTCGATGGAGATCTGCTTGCCAGATCGGATGGTTTCAATGGCAGGAAGAGCTTCCCTCTCAGGCTTGCTCCACCGATAGCAAGGGTCTCTGCATAGAGCTTCGATCGGGCATATGATAGGTCAGATCTGAGATTCACCTCTCGGCCTTATCTCGTTCTCTTTCCGAATTTCTTCTCTTCAGCACTCAGCTCAGCCTTTTCTCTTCTAAAATCTTATAGCACTTAGCCCAGTATCAAATAGCATACTCTTCTCTGAAATCACTAGGGTATTTATAAGAGTAGATCCTTTGACTCCGGCTTTGGGGTCCCCACATGATGGTTATGGTAATTCCGCAGATGGAGGGATATTATTCCTTCTGTTATGCAATCAGGCCATCATTTCTGTATAACCGTTAGTTGTACACGTGTCTCAATCCTCCGCTCTCGCATTGCTTAGTTACATCTTTCGATCATGGGTTCGCATGCAGTGTTTGTTTTTATTACCGCATGCAGTCGAAGCATATCTCTGGATCGATTGTTGCATTGCACCGTTACTTCGGTAATCATCTCTTCATGGTTGATCGACGGGCGCAATGTGACAGAGATGCATTGATTAGTTTCTCATGAGCCTTGAGCACAAGCGTTGACTTGGTCTCCTGCAAAATAAAGTAAAGTTTGGCTTGTCCTCCATCTTTTTGGCGTTAGTGGGTGTAATTGCAAACATTTATAATTATTGTCATACTAGGTTAATTTTCATACAATTGGCCGCAATATCTAGATAAGGTGGCATAAATAACTTGTATTTCTACAAGTTATCACAATGCTTAGGAAGTTTCGTAAAAGAAAGTTAGTGTGACAAGAAAAGCTGGCAGAACACTAACTTCTAGAAATATTTCATGAGATGACTGTCCTAAAATTAAGTTGATGAGTATATACGAAAAAATAGAGGCATGCATTTCATCATTGAAATCATAATTGGCAAAGAGAAATAATGCGGTGACTTACTAAATTAATCAATGTGTAATGATTGCACCGATTAAAGAGGATGCAGTGATAAAATTATCAAAGTTAAAATTCGATGCGTGATGGAACACGAGACATACGAGGTGGAAAAAGGACCTAATTACACTCTAATTGCTTTTAATTAAAAGGAAATTAGCATGCAATTGAAGGAAAAAACAGTAAATTAAAAATTACCTTTCAAGCTCTCGAAACACTTTTATTCGCTGAATCTTGACCCGAACTCTTCCGGACCACCACTAGAGCTGACCTACTATCCACTAGACTCAGAACCGGGTTGTGGGACCCGATGGATGAAGAAACCGAGAGAGAGAAAGAGATGGAAAAAGGAAATGGATTTTCTTTTTGGTGTGGGTTTTCCTTTTTTTTTTAGCCCAATTTTGAAAAACTAAATTTGGAAAAATGTCAAAAGTTTTTAATCCAAATTGAAAAGCCCATATTTATAGAAAAAGGCCATGCAAAATTAGATGTAACAAATTCATAAAAACCCAACACCTAGAATCCACTATCTAAGTGGGCTTAATGTCTCCACTATAAGCCAACACCTAGCCCACTATTATGTTAGTGGAATTCTCCAACAAAAGTTTGGATTTTCCCTCTAACTTTAGTCAAAGGGAAAAATAGTCATTTTGTCAAAGTCAAACTTGGACCGAAAAGTCAACATTTTGAATTTTTATGATTTTTCCCATGTTGACTAATTTTGACCTCCCGAGCATGAATCCGCATTCATTTTCTTGAAATTCAAATCACTTTGAATATAAGGTTGGTCAAAGTTTGACTTTTCAAAGTCAAAAGTCAACTCTTTGACTTTTTACATCTTTGACCATTTCCATTACTTTCGAGCTTCTGAATATGAACGTATTCATATTCTTGATATTTAAATCACATTTAAATATTAAAGCTATATCTCTAAACTGAAAAATCGGCCACTATATCACATATACTTGTCGATTTCTCTCTCTTCACCTAAATCGAACAATTCGAATTATTCTATCATACTGTTCTAAGTTTATTCCATATAAGCTAGTAGAGGAACCTAATGGACCTATAGATCATGGGCTCCAACGATCCGAGATTAGTTCGCTAAACTCTTTAGATGGAGCTAATCAACATTTGTTAACTAACGGGTCATTCCACTATACTCCCATAGTTGTACTCCCCTCACCATAGATATATTTGTGTCCATTTGATATAACCATGATTAGTAAACTAATCCTTCACAGGTTATTCGTAATCTCGGTTGGGTCATAAAAACCATTTTACCCCCAAAACTACATATTATTCCTTAAGTTCCATTGATCCTCTAATGAACAATTGGTTTAAGGTCCAACCTATAAACCGAACCCCTCTTGGGGCAAGGAGAGGGTGGGGCCCCTTATTCAAGACCTGGATTCAATACTAAAGGGAACAACCTATCTACTATCCCTATAATGGGTAGGAGTGAATTCTGTCTTGCATCTAATGTTCCCAGCTATTCACCTGATCTTATCCCTGAAATGGGAGACTTATTGGGCTAGCGATAATGAGCTACCCTCACCTATGCAGATCTAAGGATAATTCTAAGTGAACCGGTGTTCATAGTTAGCTCATGATTAAGATTAAGTTACCTAGGTCATCAATTAATGAAATAGTCAGTTTTATACATAAAACGACATTTAGAATGTAAAAAGTGACTATTTCATGGTTCAGTCTTATGCAAACTCATTGCATAGGATGCCCCCACTCACATATCTCTATATGAACGATTCAGGATCACATTGTTTGTACTAACTACAAAGTGGGTCGCATCCATAGTGTTCCCAGAACAAGGCGCCCAACCTTATTCCAATACGATAGACCATTTTGTCTATATATTTGAACTTGATCCACATTTACTTCACTACATAAAGTTCAAACTACATTAAATAGACTCAGGACCTTAATTTATTGGATTCAAGATTACAATTTCAATAACAATTTTATTGAAAAACAAAACAGAATATGTTTATTAATTTACAAATTACGAGTTTTAGGACATAAAATCCAACAATGTGATAGTGCAAAATTTGGAATAGATAAAGTCAAGGAAAGATACAACCCCCAAATTTACTCTGTCGCCCGCATTGGTTGTGAACACATCTTTCTTTGCGGTGAACTGCTCTATTGATTGCGGTGGCAGAATAAGCTCGTTGCGTCTTTCGTGTAGCTCCTTCGCAATCATTCACCACGATCGCTGCAAAGAAAACATTGAGAGGGTCAAATAAAAGAGTTAGCAATTCTTTTTTTGATATAAAAGACAAATAAACGATAATCGATATAAAAGAAGAGTAGTGAGAGTTCATTAATCAATAGTAAGAAAAGGATATTCCAAAAGACTTGCACCTTTGATGATTTTCTGTCGCATGACAATGTAGGGGTCGCTCGATTTTTTTTCTTCATTCAGGATTTCTCAGGTCTACAAAGGTCTTTTCCCGTTGAAAATCACCTCCACAATATATCTTGATTCTTTGCCCGTTAACCTTGAATGCGCAGTCCCTTCCTCATTAGTCAGTTTGACCGCACCATGCGGGAATACTTCTTTGATTATAAAGGGTCCGGACCAGCATGACTTTAATTTGTCAGGAAAGAATAGTAGCCGTGAATTGAAAAGTAAGACCTTTTGTCCAACGTGGAGATTCTTCTTGCATAGCTGTTTGTCATGCCAACGTTTTGCTCCCTCTTTGTAAATTTTGGAAATCTCATAAGCTTCCGTTCTCGATTCATCAAGCTCGACCAACTGAAGTTCCCTTACTTCCCCTGCAGCCTTTAAGTCGAAGTTGAGCTTTTTCACCACCCACAGCGCTTTGTGTTCCAGCTCAAACGGTAGATGACATGCCTTATCGAACACCAGCGTATATGGGGACATGCCTGTAGGTGTCTTATAGGCTGTCCTGTATGCCCACAGTGCATCGTCCAACTTTATTGTCCAATCTTTTCGTGAAGGCTTTACCACCTTCTCTAATATCAGCTTGATTTCTCTGTTGGACACTTCAGCTTGGCCATTTATCTGTGGATGGTATGTAGTGGCCACCTTATAGAGGATATTATATTTGAGCAGCAAGTTGTTGATGATGTGATTAACAAAGTGGGAGCCTTCATCACTTATTATGGCATGTAGAGTGCCAAAACGAGTGAAAATATTTTTCTTCAAGAACTTGGAGACTACCGCCGCATCGCTTGCAGTGCACGCTACCGCTTCTACCCATTTGGAAACGTAGTTGATGCATGTTATTATGCGATGAAATAATGGTGAAAATGCGATGGTGGAAAATGCGTTGTGCATGCAAGTTTCCTCAGCAAGATCCAAGTATAAATCGTACTGAGTTGCTTGGTAACCCAGGGTCGAACTCAGGGACTAAGGAAAATAGTATGCGATGGTAATTTTTAGATCACTTTGCGGTAACAAATAAATCAAGGGGTTGGTTGGTTTGTTATTTACAGTATAAAGTGTATGCGGCAGAGTTGAGAAAAGAGTTAATAATATGAAAGATGCGATGAGTATGCGGGGGAACGGGTTAAGAAGGGGTTTAGCTAACACTTCCTAGGATTGCGTTCATGTTATGCAATCATGCTACATACATACAACAAGAAATCATCTCTCAATGCAAATGCTACGGTTTCTAGTTCTAGAATGCATGCGATGTATGCGATGATGTCTATAGGACTTACACCTAATCCTCTATTCTTGTCTATGCGATGATGAATGACACACACATATACAAGGCGACCGCATACTACCATAACCTATCTCTAGGATGCATGCGATGCATGTTGGCAAACAGAGCTTATCTCTAAGTCTCTATCTCTTGCTTATGCAGATCTAATCTTGCTCTCTCGAGTCTAGATTCTAACCTAGATCTCTCAAGTCTTAGGTTCTTTCTTTAAACTCTCTCTCGAGTAGCTCTAAAGGATGATGGGCATAACATAAGACAACATGATCACATGCAATGAAGATCCTAGGTCATGTTAGCTAAGTACTTCTCAACCCATTCGACAGTTTTAGCTACTCATGCGTAATTTAAAGAGAGTGAACAGATGTAGAAAAGCAAGTTCCATTCTATATATATAATCGAAGTACAGAATGACAATGCAAAATAAGAATAAAGAGCCTGGTAGCAATTTCTTGCTTCCCAAGGCTTTTACATTATTCTTCTCTACTCTGCTCAAAAGATATTCTTGCTCTCGCAAGAGTCGGCCCTCTCTCTGTTTTTCCATGCTCCCTGGCACTTTCTCGAGCTGACCAGGACGAACTTCCGGCGTCTCTTCCCTTTTCTTGCTTCCGCCTTCTAAGTATAAGAAAACTAAGAACAAGGCTAACTATCGTCTATATGGGGACCTCTAAAACTGGGAGAACTCCTTCAATGAAGGTGGCCTTCGGTATTTATAGAGCTTCAGGGTGAAAAGCTTTTTCTCTCTTATGATTGCACTGATGGGATGACATTAATTCTCTGTCTGATGCGCCGAATAATTGTCACTGAAAAGTTAAGTGTACTTGCTACAGTATGTCGTTAACAGCTTGTCAACTTAATTGGGAATCGACCATCATCAGCTTTCTGTCCCATTGTAATTTATTAAGCTTTCACCCAGATGCGCCCACCTTGATGCATTGGCTCTATGTGGCCACCTTCTTGAGTAGATTTTCACGAGCGTAAATTATTGCATAGCCTTGCGGTCACAATCTCTTAATGAGCTCGGACGTTAATTTGTTTGGACTGCATTTCCGCCTTGCGCCAACGTATTTTCTGCACAAAAATACATAAGTTAGCTGTTTTAATGCGATGGACGCATGTGATCGCAATGTTGTGAACTTAATGCTTTTGGACGCAATATTGTATATTTTTACCATCGTAATCCTACATTTTTTTTATAATGCAGCGCTGTAATAACGTGCATTTCTGCCCGTTATCACACCCCCAAAATTAAAACAATGCTTGTTCTCAAGCATAAGCTAAAGATTTTCTCTAGAAAGTCGACCGCCTTCTTCTTTCCTAGATTTCTCAAGTTTGCTTTTTTCAAATCCTATACACCAAAATCTCCTTAATTCTTATCCAGGTCTTTTCTTAAAATATTTCTAAAATTTAGGGACCGCAACTTTAACCTTCAAAAATACTTTACTAGATTCCAGTACATCACATGATTTATTTCATAAAAAAAACTTTTCCAACTAGGGTATTTTCAAATGATTTTTATCCTTACGTATTTTAGACATGTTTTTTTTTCTATGACCTTGCGCTGATCCAAGTGCCTAGCCTTCGTTTTTGCTTGCCCCACGTGTGTCATGCGGACATCCAACTACGAGCAAGGCACTCTTTCTCAGTCTAAACTCATGCCTGTTTGGTAGCGGAGTTGCGATCATTTTATATATGCATTGATCACGATTCCTACCTTTGTTTTGGCTTGCCCCCACGTGTGTCATGTGGACATCCAACTATGAGTAGGATTCGATCGCAACGTTATGATTTTTTTTTTTGTAGAACCTAAAAATAGCAAGGTCGAAAATGAATACCGCACCCCCAAATTTAAAATGTAACAATGTCCTTATTGCTGAAAGATTGAAAGAAGTCATGCGATGCTCTTAGAAAGTTTCGTAAAAAGTCAGTTTGAAAGAAAGCTGGCAGACCACTAACTTCTAAAAGTATTTTATGAATTAACTGTCCTAAAATTAAGTTGACTCTAGTATATACGAAAAAATAGAAGCATGCGTTTCATCATTGAAATCATAATTGGCAAGGAGAAATAATGTAGTGACTTACTAAATTAATCAATGTTAAATGATTGCGCCGACTAAAGAGGATGCGATGATAAGGTTTTCAAAGTTAAAATGCGATGCGATAGAGTAAAATTTGGAAATAACGAAGTCAAGGAAAGATACAACCCCCAAATTTGCGCTGTCGCCCGTATTATTTGTGAACATATCCTTCTTTGCAGTGAACTGCTCTCTGATTGCAGTGAAAGAATAAAGTAGTTGCGTCTTTCGTGTAGCTCCTCCACAATCGTTCACCACGATCATTGCAAAGAAAACATCAAGAGGGTCAAATAATAAAAAAAACAAAGTTAACAAAACATCTTTATATATATATATATATAAAGATGCAACAAATAGCAAAATGATAATACTAAAAGGAGATAAATTCATGAATTGAGGATTTCAACGGATACTTCACAAAACTTGCGTCCTTGATGAATTTGAATCGCATGATTGCGCAGGGACCACCGACTTCTTTTTCGGTTAGAGTTTCTCAGGTGCACAGAGGCGACCTTGCCATGTAGTCTTCTCCGCGATATATTTTCACTCTTTGCCCATTGACTTTGAATATGTTGGTTCCGTCTTCATTGGATAACTCAATAGTGCCATGTGGGAATACCTCTCTGACTATGAATGGTTTGGACCAATGTGACATTAATTTCCCAGAGAAGAGTCGTAGCCGTGAATTAAATAGTACGACCTTTTGCCCGACTTGGAGATTCTTCTTGCATAATTGTTTGTCGTGCTAGCGCTTTGCGCGCTCTTTGTAGATCTTTGCATTCTCGTATGCGTGAGTTCTCCATTCCTCTAGCTCGACCAATTGAAGTTTCCTTTCTTCCCCTGTGGCCATTAAGTCAAAGTTTAGCTTTTTCACCACCCACAGTGCTTATGCTCCAGCTCAAGTGGTAAATGACATGCCTTTCCAAATACCAACACATACGGGGACATGCCTATAGGTGTCTTATAGGCGGTCCTGTATGCCCACAAGGCATCGTCCAGCTTTGTTGCCCAATCTTTTCGTGAAGGCTTCACCACCTTCTCTAATATCATCTTGATCTCCCGGTTGGACACTTCAGCTTGACCATTTTTCTGTGGATGGTATGCGGTGGCCACTTTATGGATGATATTACATTTGAGCAGCAAATCTTTGACGATGTGATTAACAAAGTGGGAGCCTTCATCACTTATTATGACACACAGAGTGCCAAAACGAGTGAAAATATTTTTCTTCAGGAACTTAGAGACTACCGCTGCATCACTTGCAGCGCACGCTACTGCTTCTACCCATTTGGAAACGTAGTCGACGGCTAACAGAATATATTTGCGACCATTCGATTGTGGAAAGGGTCCCATGAAGTCAATGCCCCAGACGTCGAAAAAATCCAGTTCTAAAATGATGTTCATGGGCATCGCATGCTTCCATGAAATATTACCCGTGCGTTGGGACGTGTCACACTTCATCGCGTAGTCTCTTGCATCCTTAAATAGAGTTGGCCAATAATACCCACTTTGTAATACTTTCGCTGCTGTCCTTAGGCCTCCAAAGTTCCCTCCATATGGCTAGTTATGACATTGTGATAATATGCGTTGGTGAGCAGCATCTGGTACGCACAGGTGCAAAATCTGGTCTAACCTCCTCTTATATAGATTTGGCTCATCCCAATAATATGACCTGCATTCATGTCTGAGCCGCCTCTTTTGGTTGCGGTCAACTTCTGGATTTTCTAATCTGGATAAATTGTTTGTAACCTGGTTCTCCAGCCCCTTCCGATCAATGATTTCCATATCGAATTCCTGGAGGAGAAGAACCCATCTAATCAATCTCAGTTTCGCATTTTTCTTTGTCATCAAATATTTTATTGCTAGTGGTCAATGTGAATGAGTACTTTAGTTCCCAACAAATAAGCTCTGAATTTCTCCAACGCAAATATCACCGCAAAAAATTCTTTTTCTATGGTCGTGTAGTTTGTTTGAGCAGGGTTCAAGGTTTTACTCGCATATGCGATGAGATGTAGCATTGTTTTCTTCTTCTGCGCCAGCATAACTCCCATTGCATAACTGATGCATTATTTTATTAAGTGGAAATATAGATGATATGCATTGATGAAATTGTGTTGTGCACTTAAGTTTCCCCAGTGGAATTCAAGTGTAAATTCCTCTGAGTTTCCTGGTAAGTCCAGGGTCGAACACAGGGACTTGTGAAAATAGATTGCGTTGATAATTTTTGGATGAAAACTTTGTGGTAACCGGGAAAGTAAATAAAGTGTTTGGTTGTTGATTGCGTTGATTAAAAATACATAAATAAATGTGGCGGATTTGAGAAACGGAAGTTGCGTTGATAGATACAATGAGTATGCGATGAATGCGTTGAGAAGATCTTTAGCTAGCGTTACTTGGGAATGCGTCAGACCATGCGATCATGTTACTACCATGCACAGCAAGTCATTTTCCAATGTAAATGCGATGCTCCTAAATCTAGGACGCATGTGTTGCATGCAAAATGTCCATAGAGCTTATTCCTAAGTCTCTACTTTTGTCCTATGCGATGATGCAAAATGCATGAAAGCAAGGTGACCGCATACAATCGTATCCTATCTCTAGGATGCATGTGATGCGTTGATAACAAATAATGCTCATTCCTAAGTGCCTATCTCTTTTATTATGCGTTCTAATCCGACTCTCCCGAGCCTAGATTCTGACTTGACCTTCCCAAGTCTAGATCCTATCCTTAGACTACCCTCCCGAGTATCCCTAATGGACGAATGAAGTATACATAAACAAGATAATCGCAAAGAATGAAGATTCCCTAGTTGTGCTAGCTAAATGCTTCTCAACCCATTCAACTAATTTAGCTACTCGTGCGTGAATCACAAAGAGTGAACAGATATAGAGAAAGAAATTACATTCTTATAAATAAGTTAAGTACAAAATGCCAATGGAAGTTTAAGGTAGAGAGCCTGGTAGTAATTCCTTGCTGACCGAGGCTTTTTACATTGGAATCTCTATTCTAATCTAAAGATATTCCCGCTTTCGCAAGCGTCAACCCTCTCTCTGTCTTTGAAGCTTCCGGCGCTCTCCCAAGCTTACCAGAATGATCTACTAGTACAACTTCTCCCTCATGTCCGCCTTAAAATGAAAGAAAACTAAAAACGAAGACGTGCGAACTGGAACAAAAGAGTGTAAAAGTCGTGAACTTGTTAACCCCTTTTCTGAAGAATGCACTTGGTATTTATAGGGCATCAATGGTGAAAGGCGGCTTCTCTCTCCCAGTTGTACCGATGGGACAGCTTTAATTCCTGATTGACGCGTCGAATGATTGTTACCGATAAAACTGAATGTACTTTGTGACCGTTATTGGCTATCAACTTAATTTGGATTCGACAGTCATCAGCTTTCTGTCCCATCACTCTTAATTGGCCTTTCACCCAGATGCGCCCACGATGTTACGCTCACCAAGTTGCGGCGATCCTTCTCGGGCGAATGTTTGTGAGCACGATCAATGCAAAGTCTTGCGGTGAAGTTGCGCTCGACCGATAATTTCCTATGAACGCAATCTTGCATTGCGTTAACGCATATTCTGCACAAAAATACTAAAATCGATAGTTCTAATGCGCTGATCGCATGCGACCGCAATATTATAGAATTTATGCTTAATGGACGCAATTTAACATATTTTATCAATGCAATCCGACATTGTTTAATAACTTAGCACTATGATAACGTGCATTTCTGCCCATTATCAATAACCACTTGCATCGCACATTAGTTCAAAGGGTTGTGTCCAGTTCGGTGCGATCAACACAGGTGCGGTTGTTAATGCGTTCTTCAAAATCTTGAATGCGTTGAGGCATTGGTCATCGAAGTCAAACTTTATGTCTTCCTCCAGCTGTGCACTCAATGGTCGTGCAATCTTTGAAAAGTCCTTGACAAAATGCCTATAAAAGCCAGCATGCCCCAAGAAGCTCCTGACAGCCTTTACATTCGCTGGATGTGGGAGATTTTCAATCGCCTCAATTTTTACTTTGTCCACCTCCAGCCCATCCTTGGAGACCTTGTGCCCAAGCACAATGCCTTCCTTCACCATGAAGTGGCATTTTTCCCAATCAAGCACGAGGTTCATCTCTTCACATCTTTTCAATATCTTCTACAAGTTGTTGAGACAGACTTCGTATGTTTGCCCATACATAGAGAAGTCGTCCATGAAAATTTCTACAGAGTCTTCGAGATATTCAGAAAAACATGGCCATCATACACCTTTGGAAAGTTCTCGGTGCATTGCAGAGGCCAAATGGCATGTGTCGAAATGCAAATGTTCCATACGGGCAGGTGAATGTGGTTTTTTCTTGATCTTTAGGAGAAATCATGATCTGGTTATAGCCGACATATCCATCCAAGAAGCAGTAGAAATCATTTCCAGCTAGGCGATCTAGCATTTGGTCGATAAAAGGCAAAGGGAAATGATCCTTCTTTGTTGCCGCATTTAATTTGCGGTAGTCCATGCAAATCAGCCATCCAGGGACGGTCTTCATTGGTATCAGTTCGTTATTTTCATTAGGGGCTACCGTCATCCCTCCTTTCTTTGGCACGCATTGCACGGGGCTGATCCACATGCTGTCGGCTATTGGATAGATGATGCCCGCATCTAACCCCTTGATTATCTCCTTCTCTACGACCTTCTTTATCGCAGGGTTGAGTCTGTGCTAATGTTCGATCGATCCTTTGTGATTCTCTTCGAGACGAATCCTATGCATGCAGTATGCAGGGCTGATTCCTCTAATGTCTGCGAGCGTCCAACCAATTTCTTTTACATACTTTCTCATAATGCTCAGCAGCGCATTTTCTTGGTCTTCATTAAGTGTAGAGGAAATGATTACAAGTAGCTTTTCATTCTGCCCCAGAAACGCATACTTCAGGTGGTTAGGAAAGGTCTTCAACTCTATTGATGGTAGGTGTTCTAAGGATGGTTTTGTTGTTTTTCTTTCTTCATTCACTGTCAGCTTGTCTTCTTTGATGCGATCATCTCATCATCTTTGGGTTTTTTTTTTTTTCTGTGATCGCATTGCATGCTACAATGGATGTGATCGCATCCTCATCTTCATTTTCATCTTTGGACTTTTCTTCTTCATTCAAACTTGGTTCATCGTCGGATTTATTGAGGTCTTCTTCATCAGGATATTTCATGACTTGGATAATGTCAAACTTGAGCTTTTGTCCATTCAAGCTCAGCGTGATCTCTCTTTTGTACACATCAATCTGGGCGCGACCGATCGATAAAAATGCGTAATGTAAAGAGAGTGGACAGATATAAAGATGCAATTTCCATTTTATAAATAAGTTCATAATACAAAATGGAAATGGAAAAATAAAGGTAGAGAGCCTGGTAGCAATATCTTGCTTCCCAAGGCTTTTACACTGAGTTATCTCTATTCTACCCAAAAGATGTTCTTGCTTTCGCAAGAGTTGGCCCTCTCTCTATTTTCAACGCTTCCCGATATTCTTCTGAGTTAACTAGGATGATCTCTCGGCGAAATCTCCCTTCACTCGCTTCCGTCTTCTAAGTATGTAAAATCTAAGTATATGGTGAAGAAGAACTCTAAATTCTGAGGAGCAGAATCGAACTATCTGAACTGAGCGAACTTCTTCAATGAAGGTGCCTTCGGTATTTATAGAGCTTCAAGGTGAAGAACTTTTTCTCTCGAATGATTGCACTAATGGGATGTCATTAATTCTCTATTTGATGTGCCGAATATTTGTCACCAAAAATTTGAGTATACTTGCTATAGTATGTCGTTAACGGCTTGTCAACTTAATTCGGAATTGACCGTCGTTAGCTTTCTTTCCCATTGTGATTTATTAAGCTTTCACCTTGATGCACCGGCTCTATGCGGCCACCTTCTTGAGCAGATTTTCGTGAGCGCATATGATCGCATCGCCTTGTGGTCGCAATCTCTTAATGCGCTCAGATGTTAATTTCTTTGGATCGCATTTTTGCCTTGCGCCAACGCATTTTTTTCACAAAATACATAAGTTAGTTGTTTTAATGCGATGGACGCATGTGGTCGCAATGTTATGAACTTAATGCTTTTGGACGTAATATTGTATATTTTTACCATCGCAATCCTGCATTTTTTTTATATCTTTGCGTTGTAATAACGTGCATTTCTGCCCGTTATCAAAACCCTTGCTACGAAGCTTTTTCACGAATGACTCAAAGACTCAAACTAACCTTGAATACAAACTCGATAGCAGTTAATAATGCCTAAAAATGCAGGAGCCTTTAAAATTAACTCAAAATGTAAAAGAATTTAACAAATTGAGGTTTCATCCCAGAAAACTCCATTAATCCACACATCCACAAATGAATTAACGCTTGAAACAGAGAGTAGACATGCTTCACCCATCGAGAATGTAAATACAATTCTTTGCATCAATAAATTTGGAATATCAGAAACCTAGCTCTAATACCAATTGAAGGAACTCTTATACAAGAGTACCTCTGAGCGGAAGCGGATCTTTCCAAAACATTATGACAGAATTTCCACATTTACATTCAAACATAGAGATATGAATTCAACTACTAAATTACCAACATGCTTAAAGATAAATTAAACGAGAGAATAAGGAACTTACCAGTTGAAGACTTTCTTCTCGCCAAATCTCGCTCTCTCCATGAATCAAAGCTCTCAGTCAGTGATCCCTTACTTCTTACGTATCAGTGATCCCTCTAATGAACCGTTTTTCCCTTGTAGATACATCTTACTCCTTAAGTACCAGTGATTCCTCTAATCAACAATACAACATAGTCCCACTATGTGTGAACACCTCTTGGGTCATGAGAAGGTGTGTGGCACCACATCGTTCAAGACCCAGGATCAGCCCTTAAGTGAGCAATCTATCTACTTACCCCTTCTTCGAGGAAAGAGTGAATTCAATCTTGTGTAGATGAGTTCCCAGCTTCTAAATTAAACGAATCCCCAAAGTGGTAGGTTTGAGCTGGCGAACTGGCCATTCGCATCCATGCAAATCAAAGAACCGCCCTCGATTGCAAGAGTTCCCAACTCACTTAGGATTAAGGTCATGTTACCTATGGTCATCCTAATAAAGTGAAGTCTCTGTCATGAACGAAGTTATATAATAAGACATTAACACTTTGTGGTCAGGCCTTATACAAACTCTTTGTATAGGATGCCCCCGCTCGCATGTCCCCACGTGAACGATCAGGATCAGACCATCTGTGACAAGTCACAACACTTGTAACGATTCCACAAAGCAATCTGCATCCGTAGCGTTACGAAGATAAGGTTTCCCTCCTATATCCATATACTACAAACCATTTTGTTTATCACTTAAGACATCATACACTTGTATATCACCACATACATACTTAAGTTAAATAATAAAAACCAGGGATTTTAGTTTATTAGCTTGTGGTAAAGCAAATAAAACAACCAATGTGCAAAGTCAAGAAGTGAAGTAAATATCATATATTATACGTCACAAGTGTTCATACAAATTGTTTACAAACTACAGGACACGAGACTTTAGGGCATCATCTCCAATAGAGGGAAGAAGGAAATAAAGGATCGTGTAGACGATCGTGTAAGTGGGAGAAAACTTAAGTCTATCGTATAGACTTGGGTACTCCATCGTTGAGTAGACAGGAGTAATCGTCTAGAAAACTCGAAGATTGGTCATTTACACAAGGCTATCGTATATCCTTTTTCTTTATGTGCGATCGATTATAGAAAATTAAAACATTTTTCATTTTATTCATCTGTTACCATAATTGGTTACAGCTTCCCACTAAGTCGGTTATTTGGAGAAAAAAAAACGAAATCAATTATCTTATAATTGATTTAATTATAAATAAATATAATTACTAATTTATCATATTATATTTATAACCTATAGTTTAAATATCACATCATATGCAACATATAAACTATCGTTATTTTTCTTCTTTATTACATTTAATATAAATCATATTTATATTAATTCCTCCAATTAATGTATCTAATATATCAAATCAATTATATCACATATAATTTAATCAATTTAATTATGTCATATATAATCAAATTCCCTCTTGTTAATTTGAACAATTCAAACTAACTCAAGAACTAAATCTCAACATGAATCCATTGAGATACCAAGAGGACCTTATGGACCTGTAGTTTGAAGCTTCAACAGTACGTGAATAATTGACTAAACTCTTTAATCACGATATCCGTTAACTGTCGGGTATTCCACTAAAGACCTACAACTGTACTCTTCACATTACAGATATATTTATGTGTCTATCGAATATAACCAATAAATAGTACGATGAACCTTCACAAATCGCTTGTAAGTACAACTCGGCCAATTTATCGTTTTACCCCTGTAGTTACATCTAACTCCTTAAGTACCACTGATTCTTCTAATGAACAATACATCATAGCCCCACTATGAGTAAACACTTCTCGAGCCATCAAAAGTTGTAGCACCACATTGTTCAAGCCCCGAAATCAGCCTTTAGGGGAGCAATTTATCTACTTATCCCTACTTCGGGGAAGGAGTGAATTCCGTCTTATGTAGCTGAGTTCCCAGCTCCTTAATCAGACAAATCCCCAAAGTGGTAGGTTTGAGTCAGCGATCCGGCCACTTGTATCCATACAAATCAAAGGACCGCCTTCATGGTAGGAGTCCACAACTCACTCAGGATTAAGGTCATGTTACCTATGGTCATCCTAGTGCAATGAAAGTCTCTGCCATGAACGATGTTATATAATGATACTAAACATCTCGTGGTTCGGTCTTATACAAACTCCTTTATATAGAGCATCCGTGCTCGCATGTCTAATACACGAACGGTCAGAATCAGACCATTTGTAGCACTTTACAACAATTGTAACATCTACAACATAGGCTACACTCGTAGCGTCACCAAGATAAGATTTTCCTCCTTTATCCATATACTACAGACCATTTTGGTTATCACTTAAAGCATGATTCACTTGTATGTCTCCATATACATGCTTAAGTTACAATAAAAACCAGGATATTTGTTTATTTGTTTATGGTTAATGCAACTAAAAGAACTCATATTTCATAGATAGAAGTGAATAAAATATCTCATATTATTACATCACAAAGAGTTTGTTCATACATGTGTTTACAAACTACAACACCCTACGAGATTTAGGACATCAACCCCAACAATCTCCCACTTGTCCTAAAGCTAGTGAGATGTACAAGATAATTACAAGTACAAAGCAATAAACTAGGCCACAAAAGCCCAGTACAACAATACTCCCACTTGCTCTAGTCCAGCCGCAGTCAGTCTCGTAAACCCATGCTTTGTAGGTGAACTCAAACATTGTAGTTGTGAGGGCCTTCATAAACGGATCAGCAACGTGATGCTCCGAAGCTATCTTCATGACAATCACGTCCCCTCGATATACAATCTCTCTGATGAGGTGGTATTTTCTCTCTATATGCTTGTCGCGCTTGTGACTATGAGGCTCTCTGGAATTCGCCATAGGACCACTATTATCACAATAAAGAACGATGGGCCTAGACATGTCTGGAACAACTTCCAGATCAGTCAGGAACTTTTTTAGACAAACGGCCTCCTTAGCAGCTTCACAAGCCGCTATATACTCGACCTCCATGTTGGAGTCAGCGATGCACCCCTACTTGGTGCTTTTCCATACTACAACTCCTCCGTTAAGAGTGAACATTGATCCTAACGTGGATTTCCAAGAATCCTTATCAGTCTGAAAATCAGAGTTTGTGTATCTTGTAAGGATCCAATCCTTAGAACCATACACAAGCATGTAGTCCCTCGTTCTCTAAAGATACTTGAGGATGTTCTTGATGGTTGTCTAGTGACCCTGTCCTGGATTAGACTAATATTTATTGACAATCCCCACAGTGTAGTAGGTATTAGGTCTAGTACATAACATTGTGTACATCAAACTGCCAACGGTAGATGCATAGGGGACCTGTCTCATTTCCTCAACCTCTTGAGGTGTCTTAGGACATTGTTCCTTAGAGAATGTAACTCCATGCCGAAAAGGAAAAAGACCCCTTTTGGAGATCTGCATCGAGTACTTGATCAACATCTTGTCAATGTACGATGCCTGAGACAATGTTTGCACTTTGTTCTTTCTATCCCAAAAGATCTGAATCCCAAGAACATACTAAGTCTCTCCAAAATCTTTCATTTGGAATTGGGTCTTTAGTTAGTTCTTAATTGAAGTCAGTAAACCTACATCATTCCTGTTGGGATTGGTGTCCTAATTCTACTGGAGTCTCATGTTGTAATTATAGAAGTTGTTTTATGAATAAAATAATTGTTATTTCATCCTGACATTTACTCATATCCAATAAACAAAGCTCCATGGTTATCTTATGTAAACTTAAGCATGTATATGTGATATATAAGAGGATCATGCCTTAAGTGATAACCTAAATAGGTATATAGTATAAAGATTAAGGTGGGATACCTGATCCTGGTGATACTACGGATACGACTCGATTTGTAAAGGTTTGCAAGTGTTGTAAACTACTATATATGGTAGATCCTGACCATTCATGTGGAGAAACGTGAGCGGGGGTGTCCTATACAAATAGTTTGTATAAGACCAGACCACTAGATGACTAGTCTCTTATATAATGTCGTTGATACTTAAGACTTACATCTCACCTAAACGACCATAGGTGACACGACCTAAATCCTGAGTGTTTTGGAAATTCCTGCCTTTGAGGGCGATCCTTTGATTAGTATGGGTGAGAGTGGCCAGATTGCCAACTTAACATGCCTAATCTTTTAGGGATTTGTCTGATTTGGGAGCTGGGAACTTAATTACACAAGATGGAATTCACTCCTTCCCCAAAACAGGGGTAAGTAGATAGATTGCTCCCTTAAGGACTGATTCAGGGGCTTGAACATAATGGCCACAACTTCTCTTTGGAAGAGAGGACTCAGTCATAGTAGGACTATGATTTATGTTCATTAGAGGGATCAGTGGTACTTAAAGAGTTAGATGTAACTATAGGAGCATAACGGTTATTGTCGGAGTTGTACTTACGAGCGATCTGTGAAGGGTTGTCGCATTGTTGATCGGTTAAAATAGACACATAATATATCTGTAGTAAGGAGAGTTCAACTATCGGTCTTTAGTGGAGTGCCTGACAGTTAACGAATGGTGGATCTCATGACTAAAGAGTTTAGTCAGTTATTCACGTACCGTTGGAGCTTCGAGCTACAGGTTCATAAAGTCCCCTTGGTAGCTCAATGGATTCAAGTTGAGGATAAGTTCTTGATGTTGATTTGAAATGTTGAAATTGACCAGAGGTAATTTGAATATATATGATATGATCGATATGATGTATAAGTTACATCTAGTGGAGGATTAATGTAGATGAGATTTACATTAAGAGCCATGGAATAGAAAAATAGCTATGGTTTATATGTTTCATGAGATGAAATATTAAAACTATAGGTTATAAATATATTATGGTAAGTTAGTTATCATTTATATTTATAATAATATTAAGTATTGGATAATTATCTCTTTTTCTAAGTTTAGTAGGATTTTGCAAAGCTGGTTTAAGATTTTCAATCTCGAAAATTACTCACGGATAGTTGTCAAGTAAATCAGATTTACTAAACGACAGCTTGGAGTTAGTAGAACGATCGTAGACTATTTTTAGATGATAGACACTCAGTTAGACGATGAGCTAGACGATCGCATAGCTTTTACTAAATGATTGGGCATCGACCTATACGATAGGTTATTTCTTCTCCCACTTGCTCAATCGTTTACACGATTGTTCTTCCTTCGGTTTTCTGCCTCTAACCAAGTCCACACAGAGCCCACCCTCTGGATTCTCACACCGAGAATACCGAGGTAACCTTATTGGTGGTGTCTTACTCAACTCGACACAATCGAGGTTCTGTGGAGGCCATTCGTGGTGTTCGAGGTGTTCATGACCTTGGCGATCACTTTGTTCAAGTTTGCTGTGTTCATGCAATATAGCAATCGTGTTGGATGAACTTTCGTGTGTTACTGTGTTGCTATGATCGAGCATTCGTGATCAAGGAACTTGAAGATGAGTCTGCAAAGGTTTATTGATTCTTATCCTTGATCTGTAGTAAAGCATGTTGTAATTTTTGTTTATGCAAAATCGTAGGTTTCAATTTGTGATCGTAATTGGTTCACATACGATTGAAATTTAGAAAAATCATTTCACTGCTCGTGGAAATCCTCGTGTCCAATTTTCTTCAATTCCCAATGAGTAGTATATCATCAATATATAACACTAGGAAATCTACTGAACTGTTGATGATTTTCTTGTAGACATAAGGCTCATTAACGTTTTGGTCAAAGCCATAAGATTTGATCGTAGTATCAAACCTTATGTTCCAAGATCGAGTTGCCTGTTTCAGTCCATAAATGGACTGATTCAGTTTGCAAATCTTTTGCTCCTAACCTTGGGCTATGAATCCCTCGAGTTGCTCCATATAAATGGCCTCCTCAAGATTACCATTCAAAAAGGCAGTCTTAACATCCATTTGCCATATCTCATAGTCATAATATGAGGCAATGGATAGGAGATCCAGATAGAATTTATATAGACCCTTTTCCATAAGTCTAGCCTCCTCATGATCACTTCTAGCTTACCGTGGGTATAAACCTTTTTGCCACAAGTCATATTGCCTTTGAGGTTTGTGCACCTTCCATTCAGCAACCCCGTTTTTTCTCTTGTAGATCCATTTTACAACCGTATATTGTTTAACCCCATCAAAATTGATCTAACAAGGATTCCCAATATTGATTGCAGTACGATAAGCTGCCATCTCGAGAGTCGCTGGCTTTTAGCCCATTCTATCTCTGTCAATATCTCGCATGCCTTCTGTAAGATAACGGAATCCTCAAGCCTCGTCAATCGGTTACCATAGCTAGGAATTTTCAATTAAACCCATATAGCGTACAGGTGGGTTCACAACCCTCCCACTATGTCGAGGTTCCCTCAACTCTTGAGGTGGATTTGACCTACTAGATGAACTTCCATCAACAACTCTTGTTGATGTTGCAGGCTTTTCAACAACTCGTGTTGAAGTTTCAGTAGTTTCTTTGAAAAGCTCACACAACACGATTTTACTTCTTGGATTGTGCTCCCTTATATGATCTTCCTCAAGGAAAGTAGCGTTTGTCGATACAAATACCTTGTTTCCTTAGGATCATGAAAGTAACCCCCTCGTGTCCCTTTGAGGTAGCCTACACATAGGCAAAGCCTCGAACGTTGTTCCAGTTTCTTAGGATTAGCCTCAAGCACATGTGTAGGGCAACCCCAAATGCAAAAGTGATGCAAACTAGCTTTACACCCATTCCACAACTCCAAAGGTGTTCTGGCAAAACTCTTGGAGGGAACACAGTTGAGGATGTAAGCTGCAGTCTCTACTGCAAAACCCCAAAACGAGTCCAATAAGAAAGCTTAACTCATTATCGATCGAACTATGTCCAACAAGGTTTTGTTTCTCGTTTTCGATACACCATTCTACTGAGGTGTACCAGGTGCTGAGAGTTGGGAAATGATTCCATGTTCTATAAAATAGTTTTGGAACTCAGAATCCAAAAACTCTCCACCCCGATCAGATCAAAGTGTTTTAATCCGTTTATCTAATGCATTTTCAACTTCAGCCTTGAACTCTTTGAACTTTTCAAAGGATTATGACTTATGTTGCTTTAAATAAACATACCCATACCTCGAATAATCATCAGTAAAAGTGATGAAATACTCGTAGCCTCCCTAGCTCGCACATTCATCAGACCACAAAAGTCTGAATTCACTAACTCTGAAGGCTCTTTGGCTCGATAACCTTTTCCAGTAAAAGGTCTTTTAGTCATCTTACCTTCAAGGCATGACTCACACATAGGCAAACAATTTTCCTCTAACTGGTTTAGAAGTTCATTCTTCACCTCAATCCTATTGGGATTGATGTGCCCTAACTGAAGGTGCCAAAGTTGGGCATTTTCTTTAGGAGAAACTTTAAGTCATTTGTTTTGAGTTATAACAGTTTTAAACATCTCTATATTATGGAGGGAATTTGTTGCTAATGGCCTTAGCATATACAAATTATTTTCCAATTTAGTTGAACATATCTGAACACCATCTTTCAGAATAAACACTTTATTAACTGAAAAAACTGAGAGTATATTTACGTTCAAGCAAGGACTTGATAGAAATGAAGTTCCTCTTTAACTTTGGATCAATATACACATCATTCAAAATGATAAATCTATTCTGTAAAGTCAACCAGTGGCTTCCCACTGCCACAGCTGAAATGACGTGCCTGATGCCTACTTGCATCGTCATCTCACGAGCCTCAAGCTGTCACAAGGATCTAATCCCCTAAAAAGAAGAACAAACATGGTTAGTGGCCCAAGAGTCTATAGTTACATGTCACTTCTTAAGTACCACCGATTTCTCTAATGAATAATACAACGTAGTCCAACTATGTATGAACACCTCTCAAGCCAAGAGAAGGTGTGTGGTGCCACATCGTTCAAGCCCCAAAATCAGCCCTTAAGGGAGCTATCTATCTACTTTCCCCTGCCTCGGGGAAGGAGTGAATTCCATCTTGTGTAGCTGAGTTCCCAGCTCCCAAATCAAACAAATCCCCAAAATGGTAGGTTTGAATCGGCGACCTGGCCAAAGGACGTCGCCGACCCATACAAAGTTACAGGTAAGGACCGCCCTTCGTCCGATGGCAGGAGCCGGTAGCTTTTCCCAGCTTGTATTGTCTAGAGGGTCAAGATTGAGGTCATGGATGTTACCTATATCCATATACTACAAATCATTTTGGTTATCACTCAAGACATGATCCACTTGTATGTCACCACATACATGTTTGAGTCACATACAGATAACCAGGGATTTTATGTTTATTGGTTTGTGGTAAAGCAAATAAAACAAGCAACTGAGCAAAAATACTAGATGTGAAGTAAATATCATATATTAACAACACAAGCATTCGTATAAACTATTTAGAAACTATAGGACACTAGACTTTAGGGCATCAACCCCAACAAAATCATCATTCTCCACTAAACAAGTCTCCAAAACCAGTAAATCACATTTACCTTGATTGGCCTTGGCCTTTTTTTTTTTTCTCCTTCAACCAATGTGGGCAGTTCCACTTTCAATGCACATCCTGGTTGTAGTGGAAACATTTTTCCTTTTCAATCAGCGTTGGTCGCCTACCACGAGGATCGGCAGGTTGTCAGTTAGCAGGCACTTTCCCTTTCCTCTTACTGCCCTTCTTCTTCTTCTTCCACTTTTTAGTGCCAGAAGAAGAAGGTGCAGACTTAGTTCCTGAGGTTGAGCCTTTGAGGAAGTTTTTAGATGATGAAGCAACATTTTCCTCACCAACCTTCTTCTCCTTGCTTTTCAGCAAGGATTGGAATGTCTGTAACTCATTGAGGAGGGTTGTAAGGGTGTAATCTGTTGGGTTTTATGTCCTAAAACTCGTTGTTTGTAAACATTAGAACTTATTCTGAGAATTCAATAAAGTTGTTGTTGAATATATTATTTTTTTTAGAAGTCCAATAAACCTAAGTCCTTTGACTATTATATGAGTACTTGAACTTTATGTGGAGACATACAAGTGGATCAGGTTCGAGTAAATAGTCAAAATGTTCTATAGTATATGAATAAGGTTGGGTGCCTTATTCTAATAACATTATTGGATGCGGCCTACTCTATAGTTGTTACAAAGTGTTGTAAAGTGCTACATACGAAGTGATCCTAATTCATGCATGTTGAGATATGAGGAGTGGGAGTGTCCTGTGGAAATGAGTTTTGTGCAATTTCGGACCACGAAACTTGTCACCCATATTTTATAACGCTGTTTACTATTTAAGACTGACAATTTCACAGCGATGACCTAGGTAACTTAACCTTAATCCTGAGCTAACTATGAACTCCTGTTTGTTCGGGATTATCCTTTGATCTGCAAACGGTGAGAATAGACCAATTGCCTCTGCTCAATAAGCTTACCATTTTGGGGATAAGACCGGATGAATAGCTTGGAACATAGGGTGCAAGAGGGAATTCACTCCTAATCGATTAGGGTTAGTAAAGAGGTTGTTCCCTTCAAGGGTTGATTCTGGGTCTTGAACAAGAGGCCCCACCCTCTCATTGGCTTGAAAGGGATTCGATTTGTTGATTGGATCACAAATAGATTGTTCATTAGGGGATCAGTGGAACTTAAGGAACAAGAGATAATTTCGGGGGTAAAACAAGATTCGACCCAGCCGTTATTACGATCAACCTGTGAAGGGTTAACTTACTAATCATGGTTATATCGAGTGGACATAATATTTCTACAGTGAGGGGAGTTTAGCTATGGGCTTTAGTGGAATCACTCATTAGTTAACGAATGGGGGTTATCGGTCTAATGAGTTTAGCCAATTAATCTCGAATCGTTGGAGTCCATGATCTGTAGGTCTGTGAGGTCCCCCTACTAGCTCGTAAATGGGTACGCTTGAGAAATTAATTTGAAATGTTCAAATTAAACGGAACAAGAGAATAAATATTTAAATATAATTTAAATATATAAAGATGATTATTGTGCAAAAATTAATTTGATATTTGATATTAAATTAATTTATGAAATTAAGTTAAGAAAATCAAATTTTAAATGAAAATGATTTAAAACTCATTTTTTATTTTAAAAAGGAAATGAAATTTGTTTTACATGTTTTGCACATAATGGAAAAAGAGTTTTTCCATCATCATCATTTTTATGCTCATACACAAACCATGAACTTCTCTACCTTGATTATCCAAGCATGAGCTGCAAGCCATGCACTCCATCTCTTTGCATGTTCATCTTGATATATAAAGTAGATTGGAGTTGTTAGAGAAGAAGATGAATACAGAATTTAGAGAGAAAAATTGTGGTGAAGAAGAAGTTGTCTTCTTCAACTTGCTGCTGTGAGCTTCCCTTGATTCTCCACATCTACAAGTTGTTCTTGAGTCCCACAACTCAGCCTAATGCTCCAAGAGCATAGTAGGGAAGGCTTTGAGGTGGTTCACGTTGATATTAAGTGAAGACAGCAGCAGAACAGATGATTTTCTTGAAAAGTTCTTCAAAGGTATGTTCTAGAAACCCATTTTTATGAATAGCATGCTTTAGTTTTTGCCAAAATTAGTGAATTAGAATGCTTATGGACCCTTGATTCTTCCACTGCATGTTGTTTAACTTTAACAATTGGTAACAGAGCATCTTGTAAGCTTTCAATTCGGTCTAATTTTGGCAAGGTGGGTGTTTTTTCATGAGATATATGAAACTGTTGTATTGCTATGGTTTTCTCTATTTTGGCATTTTAATTCTCTTTAATTTCTCAATTAAATTTGTAATTGGATTTTGTTTGATGAGCATTTATGTGTTAGCAAGAGTCTGTAATTTATTGGGAGTCATTAGAGTTGAAATTAAGATGTAATTGAAGAAACAAGCGAAGGAGGTCGAGCTACTGTTCCAGAGTTTTCAGCTTCTGTTTCAATTTGTTGCTGAGGTCCAGTTGCTAAATGATCATTTAGCTCCAGACGCTACACGATGAGAAGAAAATCTATGCGATCGTTTAGTAATATGTGCTGGTCGTTGTGATGTTGAACGCTAAACAATCATGTACCTGCGGGAGCTAAGCAATGCTTTCATTTGCTATACGATAGCATTACACGATCGTTTAATTCCAGTCGTGGGAACTAAACGATGGCGCTATACGATTGTTTAGCAACAATGCATGCTAAATGATGCGATGAAATGCTACGCGATAGCACTAAGCATTCATTTGGTCGTGGAGCTAAGCGATCATGTAGATAAATGCTATACGATGCGATGATGTTCTATACGATGGAGCTATGCGATCGTTTAGCTACGGTGGATACTAAACGATGACTTGAACGCACTGGGCAATGGTGTTATGCGATCGTTTAGTACTATGCGATGGAGCTAAACGATTACACTACGATGGAACTAAATGATCGTCTAGTGCTAGGCGATAGAGCTAAACGATCGTCTAGCTTCCAACGAACACTATGCAATTGTGTACATCCTCTCAACCCAAGGCGACAACGCTAGACGATGACCTCCAGGTGCTACACGATCGGCCTTAGCAGCATATTGAGGTTGGACCAACAGCAACCGGTTCGACCGATTTACTCAAGGTTCAATCCAGTTCAGCCTCAAATAGTTGTGGTTGGTCCGGTTCAGGGATTTTTGGTCCGATTCAGACTCATCTAGCCCAGTTCAAGTTGTTTTAGGTTCAGTTTGGAGCGGTTCGAGCGATTCAAAAACGGTTATGAAGCTGTTTGTAATAATTAGCTATCTGTTTGCTTGTTTATGCCAAAACGAAAACCATAACAGTTAGTATTTAGTTGTTTATGCATGAGATGTATGTGGTAATTAAATAAATTCATGTATATGCATATAGTATGCCATGTAGATTTAAAACCCCACCGTAGGAAACATGTTACATGCATTGACAGTATGTTATAATTGTTATGATAGTATGCATGTTAGGGTTATGTTTAATATAATAGTTATATTAGATACCTTCGTTGTTTGTCGTGGATGTTTAGCATGTCTAAATTTTGTAAGTTGTTATAAAATTGGTTAGACATTTAAAATCCATAACAAAGAACAGTTGTGTGCTCAACCACTTGTTTTAATAGTTAAAATAGGTCGTTAAACTTGTAAAACTAGGGTTACAAACTCAACCGATATATAATCCTGTCAAAGGCTAGGGGTATTTAAGTTGACGGTCTATGGAACACCTCCTACCTGGGGATTATAGCCGAATAATTGAGCATTGGTAATCAACTTTATGAGCATTCGTGAGCGATGTGAGGTAATAAAATGGCTTATCACCTAGACATTGTAGGTTAAATCCAATTATAAGAATTATATTTGGATAAACCACTTAGACTTAGGTTGTATGAAATTAACCGTCTTGCCTATGTTAAAATACCCAAACATTTAGAACACTTCAATGGAAGAATAAAAGTTATTAGCTCTCACGATTTTACCTCGATTGCTTGAGATTTTACCACGATTGCTTCATACGGAAAGTGTTTGCATGGGTCAATAACAAGGTGAATGGGGGAAGTCGTTCATAGTAAGTGGGTGAAGGAAATGTGTCAACATTGTCTTATGATCTCCTCCATTAGTCTGAACCTTGAGATTCTATGTTGCACCTACTGTCGTTTTTTATGGGCACTAGCTAGTCATTAACCGCGGTGATCCCTACGAAGGGTTGTAACATAGGATTCAGAACAACCCATGCTTCAGTAAAATGAATAGGGTCTTATAGTTCGGTCTTGGGTATTGTCTTCTATTTCAGAGGCATATTCATATCGTTCTGTAAGATCTGAAAATGGCAGGTCTACACTTACAAGACTTACTAAGTGTTAGTAATGATCTTGACCAGAAACGATAACTAAATGACTATCGGAATATGAGTTATTCTGGAGATAGTATTTGGTCAAGAATTAACTTGCTTTTGTGAAGGAATTCTTTACCCCATGGTAGCATTTGTTCTAAATCACTTAAGTATCGTTGCAAAATTAATGATTATGGGTACATTATCACTTTGCTAAACTTGATTGGATTTGAAAGCAATTCACTTATAAATTTTTTTTATAATTTCAGAATGACGAGTTCTATTATATAATTACTGGCTTCGGACAAACTGATTGGGGACAATTATGTAAACGGGAAATAAAATTTGAATACAATACTCATGATAGACGATTTGAGATTTGTCTTAATGGAGGAATGTCCTCCCATTCCTAGCTTAAATATCAACCGAACTGTTTGGGAAGCGTTTGATAAATGGATCAGGACTACTGATAAAGCCCTTGCTTATATCCTCGCAAGCCTGTTTGACGTTTGGCGAAAAAACACGAGGGTATGAACACTACCAAAGAGATTATGAAATCTCTAAGAGGGATGTTTGGACAGCCACCCTTTACCCTGAGGCATGATGCTATCAAATATGTTTACAATAGTCGCATGAAAGAGGGGATGTATGTTCGTGAACATGTTCTGGACATGATGGTCCACTTTAACGTGGCTAAAGTGAACGGTGTTGTGATGGATGAGAGAAGTCAAGTTGGCTTTATTCTAGAATCTCTTCTGAAGAGTTTTCTGCAATTTTGTACCAATGCCTTGATGAATAAAATTGAATAAAACTTGACAACTCTGCTTGATGAGCTGCAGGCATTTCAGACCATGTTGAGAACTAAAGGTCTGGGATCCAGTACCAGAAGTAAATGTTGCTTCTGCAGAAAAGAGAGAAATGCCCTCCAAGCCTGAAGTTGCCTCGTCTTCGCAAACTAAGAGTATTCCAACAAAGAAAGACAAAGGGAAAGGGGAAAAGCCTGCTGGTAAGAAGAGCAAAAAAACCACTGTAGAGAAAGGGAAATGTTTCCACTGCAACGAGTTAGGGAACTGGAAGAGAAATTGCCCTAAATATCTTGTAGAGAAGAGAGCAGAGAAAGGAAAATAGGCTACTTAGATCCTGGAGATCGTTTGCTCAGTTGATCTAATGGGAGAAGTTAATCTTTGTTTTTAATTGTTAAAACTTGTATAGAACAAATTGTATAAATGAAATGTTCATTTTTAAAAATTATGTTTGTTTTATCTCATAGTAACTTCTGTTAGGAATCAAATTGTTAATAGCCATTAGCAAATATTCAGATATTTCAATGACTAAGATTGAAGTATAATGAATTCTAGCTCTGACTGTTAACAAAAGTTGTTAAGGTAAGTCAGACCATCTTAATTAAAGAGTTGAGAGTACCTCAATGTAGTGGGAGAAAAATGTGTTTTCTAGCCATTATTGAGAAAAAGATGATTTCCTCATAAGAAACCTATTTGTATACTAATATGTTTACAATGATTCTCTCGGCTAAAGTGTTTAAGAATCATCTAGTAAGACTAGAAATACCAGAGGTTAATAACCTAGGGCAAGTGGGAGAAATATCAGGTATGAGATACTAAATGGCAAAAACCATAGGTATGAGATGTCGTGGTTAGTATTTCTTTAAAAAACTTAGAAACTCAGTCTTATATATCGGATATATAAGTTACCACTTGAGTTTTAGTCCAAGTGGGAGTTTGTTGGGTTTTATGTCCTAAAACTCGTGGTTTGTAAACATTAGAACTTATTCTGAGAATTCAATAAAGTTGTTGTTGAATATATTATTTTTGTTTTTTTAGAAATCCAATAAACCTAAGTCCCTTGACTATTATATGAGTAATTGAACTTTATGTAGAGACATACAAGTGGATCCGATTCGAGTAAATAGTAAAAATGATCTTTAGTATATGAATAAGATTGGGTGCCTTATTCTGGTAACACTATTGGATGCGTCCTACTCTGTAGTTGTTACAAAGTGTTGTAAAGTGCTACATACGAAGTGATCCTAATTCGTGCATGTTGAGACATGAAGAGTGGGGGTTTCCTGTGTAAATGAGATGTGTGAAAGATCGAACCACGAAACTTGTCACTCTTACTTTATGGCGATGTTTACTGTTTAAGACTGACGATTTCAAAGCGATGACCTAGGTAACTTAACCTTAATCTTGAGCTAACTATGAACTCCTGTTTGTTCGGGATTATCCTTTGATCTGCAAATGGTGAGAGTAGACCAATTGCCTCTACTCAATAAGCTTACCATTTTGGGGATAAGACCAGATGAATAGCTGGGAACATAGGGTGCAAGAAGGAATTCACTCCTAACCGATTAGGATTAGTAGAGAGACTGTTCCCTTCAAGTGCTGATTTTGGGTCTTGAATAAGAGGCTTGACCCTCTCATTGGCCTGAGAGGGATTCGATTTGTGATTCGCTCACAAATAAAATGTTCATTAGGGGATCAGTGGAACTTAAAGAACAATAGGTAATTTCGGGGGTAAAATAGAGATTCGACCTAGCCGTTATTACGAGCAACCTGTGAAGGGTTAACTTGCTAATCATGGTTATATCGAGTTGATATAATATATCTACAGTGAGAGGGGTTCAGTTATGGGCTTTAGTGGAATCACCCATTAGTTAACAAATGGGGGTTAGATAAGTCTAATGAGTTTAGTCGATTAATCTCGGATCGTTGGAGCCCATGATCTGTAGGTCCACTCCCCTACTAGCTCGTAAATGGGTACTCTTTAAGGTAGCTTGAGAAATTAATTTGAAACGTTCAAATTAAACAGAACAAGAGAATAAATATTTAAATATGATTTAAATATATAAAGATGATTATTGTGCAAAAATTAATTTAATATTTGATATTAAATTAATTAATTTTTTAAATTAATTTATGAAATTAATTTAAGAAAATCAAATTATAAATGAAAATGATTTAAAACTCATTTTTTGTTTTAAAAAAGAAATGAAATTCGTTTTGCATGTTTCGCACATAATGGAAAAAGAGTTTTTCCATTATCATCATTTTTATGCTCATACACAAACCATGAACTTCTCTACCTTGATTATCCAAGCATAAGTTGCAAGTCATGCACTCCATCTCTTTGCATGTTCATCATGATATATAAAGTAGATTGGAGTTTTTGGAGAAGAAGATGAATATAGAATTTTGAGAGAAAATTCGTGGTGAAGAAGAAGTTGTCTTCTTCAACTTGCTGCTATGAGCTTCCCTTGTTTCTCCACATCTACAAGTTGTTCTTGAGTCCCACAACTCTGCCTAAAGCTCCAAAAGCATAGTAGGGAAGGCTTTGAGGTGTTTTATGTTGATATTAAGTGAAGACAGCAGCTGAACAGACGATTTTCTTGAAAAGTTCTTCAAAGGTATGTTCTGAAAACCCATTTTTATGAATAGCATGCTTTAGTTTTTGCAAAAATTAGTGAATTAGAATGCTTATGGATCCTTGATTCTTCTGCTGCGTATTGTTTAACTCTAACATAATCAATCCTATTTACAACAGCATTGCTTACAAAGTGCAGGAAGCTTTTTTCAACGTCTCCAGAATAATGCTAACTTGGCTGCCCTCATTGATGCAAGGCCCGTTCATCTCCACCAGATTATAGTGGACCATCATGTTCAGAACATGTTCTCGAATAGATGTTCCCTCCTTCATGTTGGAGTTGAAGATGAACTTTAAAAGGAACTTTAAATAGAGAACCAGTGAGCGAAAGCGGATCATTCCAAATTTCATTAAGAAATAACACAAACAATTACAGTCTACAAGAACAATTATGCATAAACAATAAATTACAAGCATGCTTCATTAATTGAATAAGAGATAGAGTATGAAAACTTTTGAAAACTCTTTCTTCAAGTATCCCTCGATCTTTCAGCATTTCGTTCAATAGCATGAATTTGAATGCAAAGATCAGAATAACCAATAGTACAAACTGAAGAATCCTCGATCACTATCGAGTGCAACTCGATCCTCGACCCTCGAACGGAACATGAACACCACCACAAGAGTTACCTTGGTATTCTCGGTATGAGAATCCAGGAGTTATGAGCTCTGTATGACTTTCGATAGAGGAATCAAGGAGGTATATGATCGAGTAGATGTTTGAGTAAGTGGGAGAAGGAAGAAGTCTATCGTATAGACTTAACACTCGATCATGTAGTAAAAAGAAGCCTACCGTATAGACTTGCTACTCAATCATGTAGAAATGAGTAACTATCATATAGTAAACTTGATACTAATCATTTAGTCTGTGAGATGCAATCGTTTAGTAAAACTATTTTACTCTATAGTCTTTTCTTTTGTTGAATGATATAAAAATGAATCAACTCCTCGACTTGGAAAACAATTTTTTTTTAATCTCACAGTTGCCATAATACTTCCAATAACCTCCCACTCAAGTCGGTTATTAAAGAAAAAGATTAATTAATTATAACATAATTAATATATTATAAATACATACAATAACCAACTTATCATATTATATTTATAACCTATAGTTTTAATATTTCATCATATGAAACATATAAACCATACTTCTTTTTCTATTTTATGGTATTTAATATAAATCATATTTATATTAATTCCTCCAATTAATAATGTAACAAATACATCATATCAATTATTTCACATATAATTGAATCAATTTAATTATATCATATATAATCAAATTTCTTCTTGTTAATTTGAACACTTCAAACTAATCCAAAATCTGATTCTCAACTTGAACCTATTGAGCTACCAAGGGGACCTTATGGACCTAGAGCTTGAAGCTCCAACAGTACGTGAATGATTTACTAAACTATTTAAGTGCGAGATCCACCATCCATTAACTATTGGTCACTCCAATAATGACCGATAGTTGCACTCTTCGCACTACAGATATATTTCTGTGTCCATTGGATATAACCAATCAACAGTGCGATGATCCTTCACAAATTGCTCCAAACTGAACCCAAAAGTGAAAAATAAGACATAGTCCTATTATAACTGAGCCCCCTCCTCCCAAGAGAGGGTGTGGCCATTATGTTCAAGACCTGGAATCAACCCTTAAGGGAGCAATTTATCTACTTACGCCTGCTTCAGGGAAGGAGTGAATTCTGTCTAGTGTAGCTGAGTTCCCAGCTCCCCAATCAGATGAATCCCCAAAATGGTAGGCTTGTTGAGTTGGAAATCTGGGCACTCTCACCCATACAAATCAAAGGACCGCCCTCTTGAGCAGGAGTTCCCAATTCACTCAGGATTAAGGTCATGTCACCTATAGTCATCCTAATTAAATGTAAGTCTCAGTTATGAACGGTGTTATATAAAGAGACTAATCATTTCGTGGCCTGGTCTTATACAAACTATTAGTATAAGAAACTCCCGCTTCCATGTCTCCACATTAATGGTTAGGATCCGACCATTTGTAGCACTTTACAATACTTGTAACATCCACAAGGCGAGCTGTATCCGTAGTGTCACCAAGATAAGGTATCCCTCCTTTATCCTTATATTACAGACCATTTAGGTTATTACTTAAGGTATGATCCACTTGTATGTCTTCACATACATGCTTAAGGTACATAAAATAACCTCGGATCTTAGTTTATTGGATTGAGTAAATGCTTATAAAATAACACTTATTTTATTAATAACAATATGTTTATAGAGTGTTTACAAACTATGGGACTACTAGGAGAATTAGGACACCAATCCCAACACTTTAGAGCTTCATGCTTGAGCTACCTGGACGGTTGTCCAAACATTCTCTTCAGGGACTCCATGATCTCATGAGCAGAGACCATGGGCTCATGCTTATTGGCCAAGACGTCGTTCAGGCTGGCCAAGATGTAAGCTCGGGCCTTTTTGTTCGCCCGTGTCCATTTCTCATATGCCTCTCGAACATTTCCAGTGGCGGTTTGAGTTAGAATAGGAGGACAGTCCTCTGTAAGGACGAATCGGAGATCATGATGAAAAGTATTGTGTTTATCGTGTTTTTCCAACTAGCGTAGTTATCACTAGTCAATTTGTCGGCGGCTAAAAGAGCTAAAGTAGCGGTTTCCATTTAAAAGTTGCTGAAAACAAGAACAAACATAATAAGTCTATTTGCATTACCACTTCTAACACCAATTTTAGGTTTTAGCAAAATAGTTCTATTGTACCCTAAATGAAGTGACATCTATTTTGCAGGACAAAAGTCACCGTTGGGGTGATCAAGTGCCCCTTCACTGGGATGAGACATTCTCAACCATTAGACTGAAACAACTCTTGTAACTGACTCAAACACTCACCATTTTTCGGTCCAGAATTTGTTAACAACCTTAACAATTTCACGTAAGTTTAACCCCTCATTTTAGGCCCTAGAATCCCACCTTAATGTGCCCATCGTAGGGAAAAAGCAGATTAAGACAAGAGACTAAAGCAACCTTATCCTTTTAAGGAGATTAGATAAAGAGTTGTGCAAATACAGCCATCCTTTAGGGGGACACTCCCAGGGTGCCTCGAGGTGATGCACAAAAACGTTATCCAACCTAATGAGAGAGACCGTGGGATATGTTGTCACACATCCCGCTCCCACTTACTATGAACATTCTCTCCATTCACCTTGGTATTGACCTACCCAAATACCATCCTTTAGGGGGGACACTCTCAAGGTGCCACAAGACCAAGGATAGATCTCACATTGTGAATGTTTAAGGAGTAACATGTAGATGTTTAAGTGAAGTATCACATACCCAAGTATCTCCCATTGAATGTTCTACTTAGGGTTTCATTAACTTAGATAATTTGGCTACTGATTTTATCTAAGTGTGAGTTTAATTTGCTAAAAAATAACTCTTACTTTTGATAATTAAACAAGTTCGAATCAAGTCTTATTAAAAACTTTAACAGACTATCATCAAATTTGCATGCATGTTGCAAATCTATCTAATTGACCTTTCTTGGTAGGTTCCCAAGTAGGGATGTTCCGTTTCCGTCAACTTAAATACCCCAGCCTAAAAAGAACCCGCCTTAGACACATTGAACAGATTAGAAGATTAAACTAAGGTATCTAATCTCATCAGAACCGTGATCTTAGGTCTAAATCAATAAAATTTTAAAACTCTTGTAAAACATGATTTAAGCCTAAGTTTTCATGCATGTATTTCTTATTGATTTTAGTTCTAATTTCTTTAACTACAACTCTTATAAAGAAAGAAACAACTAAAACTATCCACATTGCTAAGCTAGACTAGATATTTATAACTTTTATAAATTAACCTAAGTGTCATGCTTCATACAATGTTCATTCATTACTATATATAACTCTTATATAACTTGTAATGAACAAGGCATACATGCTTTCATACACCCTTATACTATAACACTTATAGCATAAAGATGATGCATGGATATTCTTAATGCATGCATATATTATAACTCTTATATTATATGATGCATGAGCATGCTTTAAAGTAATTTAATCATGCAAACTACTATATTATAACTTTTATAATATAATGATGATGCATGAATAAATGCATAACCTATGGTGGGTTTTAAAACTATATGGCATACTTTATGACATATAAGATACATCACATATATATGCATAAAAAATTAATAGATCAGGATGATTAGCCTCAAAAATCAAAATTAAAACTATCTATTACATAAGCCATCGAGTCATCCGGTTCAAACAGGCAAACCGAGTCTTGAACCGCCCGAGCGAAGCCTCGCTCCTTATGATCGTCAAGTAACCTTGATCGAGTATAAACGATTGTGTAGTATTGATCGAGTGTCTTTGACTATGCGATGAAGCATGAAGGCCACACAATTGAGCAGCGCACATCGTGTAACGCATGCCTAAACGATCGAGTAGACGACTACTATGCGATGAAGCATGATCGTCTAAACGATCAAGGAGCAAACATCAAGTATCGCATACCGAATGATCGAGTAGCCAATTACTATGCGATGAGCATGCTGGCCTACTCAATCGTTTAGTTTGTGCGCCTACCATACGTCGAGTATCATATACTCAACGATCATTCACCTCAGTGTCTACGCGATCGAGTAACCAATACAACACGATTGAGTAAACTCTTTACTCGACCGCGTAGCATCAACCATGCTATTGTTTAACAAATACTACACGATCAAGTAGAACTTTTCTACACGATCACGTAGCCACATCTAAACGATCATTTAGCTTGGGCTACATGATGCAACCAATCTTTGGTCTTTTTCCTCGATAAGAACGACATCTCTATGCGTTGAAGCTTCATCGCAAATAACACTTACAAACATAAACACTTTGAATACAGACTCGATAGCAAAGTCATTATGCCCAAAAAAAAACAGGGGCCCTTACAAATTAACTTGAAATGTAAAGAAAGCTTTAACAAACAAAGGCAATCATCCCGAAACATCCATTAGTTCACATCCACAACTACATCTAACACTTAAACACATTGTAGAAACATAAAACCCACCAAGACTGCAAATGTAATTCAATACATAAATGGAATTTGGAATATCAGAACAACCTAGCTCTGATACCAATTGAAGGAACTCTTTACAAAAAGAACCAATGAGTAGAAGCAGATCGTTCCAAATCTCATTGTGAATGAAAATCAAAATTTACAATCTAACACAAAACAGTTATGCATCAAGTAAATTATAGCATGCTTCAAGGACTACAAACAAAGGGATCGAGTGAATCATACCTTTGAAGAACTTTTTCTTCAAATATTTCCTCGAACAATCAGCACAACATTCAAGCAAACTCGATCAAGTGCACGAATGCAACGAACAAAACCAGCAAACTCAAACTGGTAGAAACTCGAATCCAATCAAGTAAAACTCGATCCTCGACCCTCGAACAAGAAACTCGACACCACCACTCGGTTACCTTGGTATTCTCGACGTGATAATCCAAGAGGTGTGGGCTCTATATGGATTTAGTAGAGGGAAGGAGGAAATAAACGATCGAGTAAGTGGGAGAAGACTGAAGTTTATCGTATAGACTTCGGTACTCGATCATTGAGTAGCGAGGAGCAATCGTCTAGCAAACTCGAAGCTTGATCGTTTACACTCTCAAGGCTATCATGTATACTTTTTCTTTATGTGCGATCGATTATAAAAGATGAAAACGTTTTTCATTTTATCCATCAGTTATCATAACTGATTACAACTTCCCACTAAGTCGTTCATTAGGAGAAAAAACCGAAATCAATCATCTTATAATTGATTTAGTTATAAATAAATATAATTACTAATTTATCATAGTATATTTATAACCTATAGTTTTAATATAACATCATATGCAACATATAAACTATAGTTCTTTTTCTCCTTTATTGCATTCAATATAAATCATATTTATATTAATTCCTCCAATTAATGTATCTAATACACCAAATCAATTATATCACATATAATTGAATCAATTTAATTATATCGTATATAATCGAATTCCCTCTTGTTGATTTGAACACTTCAAACTAACCCAAAAACTTATTCTCAACATGAATCCATTGAGCTACCAAGGGGACCTTATGGACATGTAGCTTAAAGCTCTAACAATATGTGAATAACTGACTAAACAATTTAATCACGATATCCACCATCTGTTAACTGCCAGGAATTCCACTAAAGACCGATAGTTGCATTCTTCGCGCTACAGATATATTTCTGTGTCCATCAGATATAACCAATCAACAGTACGATGACCCTTCAAAAACCGCTCGTAAGTAGAGCTGGGCCAATTTACTGTTTTTCCCCTGTAGTTACATCAAACTTCTTAAGTACCACTAATTCCGCTAATGAACAATACATCATAGTCCCACTATGAGTAAACACTTCCCGAGCCATGAGAAGGTGTGGCGTCACATTATTCAAGCCCCGAAATCAGCCCTTAAGGGAGCAATCTATCTACTTACCCCTACTTCGGGGAAGGAGTGAATTCTGTCTTGTGTAGCTGAGTTCCCAGCTTCCCAATCAGATGAATCTCCAAAGTGGTAGGTTTGAGCAGTGATCTGGCCACTCGCACCCATACAAATCAAAGGACTGCCTTTATAGGTAGAAGTTCACAACTCACTAAGGATTAAGGTCATATTACCTATGGTCATCCTAGTGAAATAAAAGTCTCTATCATGAATGGCATTATATAATGAGACTAAACATTTTGTGGTCCAGTCTTATACAAACTCTTTTGTATAGAGCATCCCCGCTCGCATGTCTAATACACGAATGGTCAGGATTAGACCATTTGTAGCACTGTACAACATTTGTAACATCTACAAAGCAGACCACATTCGTAGCGTCACCAGGATAAGGTTTTCCTCCTTTATCCATATACTACAGACCATTTAGGTTATCACTTAAAGCATGTTCCACTTGTACGTCTCCACATACATGCTTAAATTACAACAATAACCAGGGATATTAGTTTATTGGTTTGTGGTTAATGCAACTAAAATAACTCATATTTCATAGACAGAAGTGAATAAAATATCTCATATTATTATATCACAAAGATTTTGTTCATATAGGTGTTTACAAACTATACGACTCTACGATATTTATGACATTAACCCCAACAATACTGACCCAGCTGCTAATACGAACAACCTGTGAAGGATCGACTAACTGATCATGATTAAAACAAGTGGATATGAATATATCTATAGTGAGGAGAGTGCAACTACTGGGCTTTAGTGGAGTAACCATGTAGTTAACGAATGTTGGTTAGTTCGGCTAAAAGAGTCTAGACAATTAATCTTGAACTTTTGGAGCTCATGATCTGTATGTCCATTAGGTTCTCCTACTAGCTTGTAAACGGACTAAATCTTAGAATAGCGTGATGAGAGAATTTGAAACATTCAAATTCAATTTTAGGGGAATATTAATTATATGTGATATAATTATTTATTGAATTAAGTGAAATTGGAGAATTGAAAGATATTTAAATATGATTTAAATATTATGCATGAATAGGAATTCCTGTTTGGAATTAGTATTATTTAATATTTGATATTAAATTAATTAATTATCTAAGATTAATTTTATTTAAAATTATTTTAAAAGAATTTTATTTTATTTTAAATTAGAAATTCATTTTTGAAAATTCAAGTAATTAAATTATTGAAAATTCAATTAGAAAATGAATTTAGGTTAGGTTGAGTGGATTTTTCCTACTTTCTCCACCCAACTTTAACACTCACAAGTCCACTCACACATGATTGATTTAATGTCAAGCCTTGGTGCAAAGTAGTGGCATGCTGAAGTTGATCAAAATAAAAGATATTTAGCTGAGAATTAATTCATGGAATTCTAAATTAGAAGAGAGAAAATTTCTCTCTCCTTTTTTGACATTAAGGTTGTGGATCTCCCAAAATCCCTAAATTTAAAGCTCATTTTGGATTCCACCATCTAATCTAAGGTCCTAAAGAATGGTAGGAAAGATCAAGTGATGGTTTTCAAGGTGTTGGAGAGGAGAGTGAAGCTGAAATTGAAGAAATTGAAGAGTTCTTCAAAGGTATTTTTCACAAACCCTACTTTTTTGTTTTGAACATGCGTGCTTGATTTCTAAAATTAATGGAATTAGAGTGCTTAAGATCCGAATTGCTTCCACTTATTGTCAACACCAACAACTGGTATTAGAACATGATTTAAGCACTCAATTTACATTAATTTTAGTTTGGTGGATGTTTTTCATAAGTTGTATGAAATGGTGTTGATATGGATATTTTCATAGTTTTGGCATTAGATTCCTCTTCAATTCTGAAGTAATTGTTGTAATTGACTCTTTGTTTATGGGTCTTAATGTGTGATTAAGTGTCTGTAAATTTATTAGTCAATAGAGTTGCAATTAGGTTGTAATTGAAGAAGATTTGAAGCAAGCTCATGTTGGGTTTTATGTCCTAAAACTCATGGTATGTAAAGAATGGAGCTTATTTTTAAAATTTAATAAAGGTGTTATTGAATAGTTCTATTGCTTGAATAGAAATCCAATAAATCTAAAAGTCCCTTGACTATTGGATGAGTACTTGAACTTTATGTGCAGACATAAAGGTGGACCAGGTTCGAGTAAATAGTCAAAATGATCTATAGTACATGGATAAGGTTGGGTACCTTATTCTGGTAACACTATTGGATACAGCCTGCTCTGTAGTTGTTACAAGGAGTTGTAAAGTGCTAGAAATGAAGTGATCCTAATTCATTCATGTTGGACATGAGGAGTGGGGGTGTCCATGTGCAAAAGATTTTGTACAAGATTGGACCACGAAATGAATCACTCTTACTTTATAACGCTGTTTACTATTTAAGACTGACTATTTCAAAGCGATGACCTAGGTAACTTGACCTTAATCCTGAGGCTAACGCCTATGTAGACTGCCTGCTTATTTGGGATTGCCCTTAGATTTGCACTAAGTGAGGGTTGCTCAACAGCGCGCCGACCCAATATGATTTCCATTTCAGGTGTAAGACTGGATAGATAGCTGGGGACATAGGTGTCTAGAGGGAATTCACTCCTACCCGCTTTAGGATAGTAGAGAGGTTGTTCCCTTAAGTGCTGATTCTGGGGCTGAACAGGAATCCCGCCCTCTCATTTGCATGAGAGGGACTCGATTTTGTGATTGGATCACAAAACAATTGTTCATTAGGGATCAGTGGGGACTTAAGAAACAAGAGTAATTTTCGAGGGTGAAGAACAGAGATTTGACCCAGCCGTTACTACGACAACCTGTGAAGGGTTAACTTCCTAATCATGGTTTATACGAGTGGAACATAATATATCTACAGTGAGGGGAGTTCAACTATGGCTTTAAGTTGAGTGACCCATTAGTTAATGAATGGGAGATAGATCGGTCTAATGAGTTTAGCTGATTAATCTCAGACGATTAAGCCCATGAATCTGATAGGGTCCATGAGGCCTACTAGCTCAGAAATGGATTAGCTCTAGGTAAGTGTGATAAGTTAATTTGAAAATGTTCAAATAGAATCAAACGAAAATGGAGAAAATATAATTTAAATATGATTTAAATATATGAAGATGAATTTATGTAAATTAATTTAATATTAGATATTAAATTAATTAGAATTATTTAAATTGTTTAAATAATTATTTATTAATTTTATTAGAAAATTAATTTTTAAAATTAATAAATTTTTATTTTAGAAATAAAATATGATTTTCAAATTAAAATGGATTTTTGGAAATTGAAAATTACACAAAAACTTGAAAAATGGGTTTTTCAATTCATCTTCAAGTAGCTTACAAGGAACCCACCTTCTCCTTTGTTTTACTCCAAGCATGAACTGCATCCCATGCAGAACATCTCTTTACATGATAGTCTTCAATATATTGAAGAGATTGGAGTGAAGAAAGGCATGAGAACCGGCTGATTTTTTGCTAAAAAATTCAGATGAAGAAGGTGTTCTTCAATGGGTTCTATTCAGTGAGCTTTCTCCATATTCCCTTTGATTCAAGCTTATTTTGAGTCACAAAACTCAATCTAGAGTACCAAGAGGATAGTAGGGAAGATTTTGTGGTGGTCTACACAAGGATTCAGTGGATTTTACAGCTGAAAATGGAGATTTTGTTGGTTCGACCAAGGTATGTTCATCAAACCCATTAAACCCTGTTTTTAGCATGTTTCTTTTCAACAAAAATTATGAATTGGAATGCTTATGGATCCTGATTTCTTCTGTTGCGTGATGGTGTCCATCCAACAGCTCAGCAGTTGGTTGCAGTAGGAGAGGCTTCTGCCTCGCAATGTTGCAAAGCTATTTTTGAAGCATTGCAACGTTGTTCTCAGCCAACCCAGAAGACGCATGCACTAACTGGCCGTCCAGGTAGTTCCATTGGGCTGGTTTGACTCCTTCAAGTTCAATTCAACACGATTTTGACCCGTTCATCCCAAATTCAAGCCTTGGAGGTCCAATTTGGGTAATTTGGAGCTGGTTCTAGCTGGTTCGAGCGGTCTATTGGCGTTCAAGGAAATTTGTGATTATTATTTTAATAATTTTGGGTATTTGCGTGCTTGGAATGCCAAAATTGGTCCATATCAGTATTTGTTTAATTATTTATGCATTTTGAATGTATGTTATAATTAAATAAATCTTATATGTGCATATTGTATGCCATGTAGATTTAAAATCCCACCAAAGGAAGCATGTAGCATGTATTGAAAGTATGTTTTAATTAGTTATAATATATAGTATGCATGTGTTAGGTTTTTATGTGTTTAATATAAAGTGTTATATTAAATTGTGAAATAGCCTGATAAATGTTATGGATTGGAAACATGTCTATTTTTTTATAAAGTGTGATAAAAATGAATTAAGACATTTAAAACCTATAACGAAGATAAGATGCATGATCACCTAGGGTTAACAAATAACAACTTTTTTAAATAGTTAAAATAGGTCGTTGTCTTGTAAAACTATGATTACAAACTCATCCGAGCTAAAATCCTATCCAAGGGTAAAGGTATTTAAGTTGACAGTTTACGAAACACCTGCTACCTTGCGATTTTAGTTGGTTCTTGAGCGTTGTTAACCTGGTTTTATGAGCATGCGTGAGCAATTTAAGATAATAAAATGGTTTATCACTTAGACATTGTAGGTTAAATCCAAATATAAACGTTATACTTGGATAATCACTTAGACTTACGATGTTTATGTTGGGGTTGATGCCCTAAAGTCTCGTGTCCTGTAGTTTGTAAACAGTTTGTACGAACGCTTTGTGTTGTATAATATATGATATTTACTTCACATTTGTTTTTGTTCAGTTGTATGTTTTATTTGCTTTACACACAACCAATAAACATAAAATTCTCTGGTTATCTGTATGTAACTTAAGCATGTATGTGGTGACATACAAGTGGTCATGTCTTGAGTGATAACCAAAATGATCTGTAGTATATGGAATATAGGAGGGAAACCTTATCCTGGTAATGCTAACGAATGCTGCCCGCTTTGTTGGAATGGTCACAAATGTTGTGGCTTATCACAGATGGTCTGATCCTGATCATTCGTATAGGGGACATGCGAGGGGGGGTGTCCTATACAAAGAGTTTGTATAAAGACCCTAACCACAAAGTGTTAACGTCTCGTTATATAACACCGTTCATGACAAAGACTTCACTTCACTAGGATGATCATAGATAACATGAACCTCAATTCTGAGTGAGTTGGAACCCGGCCATTGAGAGCGGGTCCTTTTGATTTTGTATGGGTGCAAGTGGCAAGGTCGCCGATTCAAACCTACCATTTTAGAGATTCGTCTGATTTGGGAGCTGGGAACTCAGCTACACAAGATGGAATTCACTCCTTCCGCAAAGTAGGGCAAGTAGATAGATAGCTCCCTTAAGGGTTGATTCCAGGGCTTGAACGATGTGGCACCACACACCTTCTCTTGGCTCGAGTGGTGTTTACACATAGTTGGACTATGTTGTATTGTTCATTAGAGGAATCTGTGGTACTTAATGAGTGAGATGTAACTATAAGGGAAAAATGGTAAAATGGCCCAACTGTACTTACGAGCATCTGTGAAGGGTCATCGTACTCATGATTGCTTATATCCGAAGAACACAGAAATATATCTGTGGTAAGAAGAGTTCAGCTGTTGGTCTTTAGTGGAATGTCTGGCAATTAACGGATGGTGGATCTCGTGGCTAAAGAGTTTAGTCAGCTATTCACCTACCATTGGATCTTCGAGCCACAGGTCCATTAGGTCCCCTAAGTAGCTTGGATAAAGTCAAGAATCAGTGTTTGGGTCAGTTTGAAATGTTCAAATTGACAAGAGGGAGTTTGATTATATATGATATAATTGAAGTGGTTAATTATATATGATATAATCGGCTAAATGTATGAAATACATTATTTTGGAGGAAATTAGATGTAAATATGATTTATATCAAGTGGAGGAGAAATTACTATAGTAGATATATGATATCAAACTATAGGGTAAGAATATAATATGATCATACTCATTTATTAATTAAATTGATTAATTATATGATAATTGACTGAAAACCTCTCCTCGGTTGTGCATTAGTGGGAGAATTCGTAGTCAGTTATTGTAACTGAAAAATAAAATGAAAATTTGTTTCATTTTTCAAAGAGTTCAAAAAAATCGCAACCGGTGTGAAAAAGTATCGTTCGCCTAGCTGAGAGCTTATACAATAGAGTCTCATCGTCTAAACGATCGCACACCCGCATCTAAACGATTGCACGCCTTTCTCTAAATGATCGCTTAGCTTTCCTTAACGATAGCCTAGCGTGCCACGTTTTCTAAACAATTGTTTACCTATTACTAGAGGATCGCTTAGTAAAACCTACATGATCGTGTAGCTTTGTCTAAACGATAAGCACTCCGCTATACGATAGCTTTCTCTCACACTTGCTTATCGTCTACATGATCAGTCTTTCCTCCAACCTCTACCTAAATCATCAAAGACCACACATTGGATTCTCACTTTGAGAATACCAAGGGCTCTAACTGGTGGTGTTGTCCTCGCTTCTGCTTGCTCATGCTTGTTCGTGTTGCTACCGTTCGTGTAGACAATCGTGCTACCGTAGTGATAACGGGCAGAAATGCACATTATCATAGTACTAAGTTCTTAAACAATGTTAGATTGCGTTGATGAAATATGTTAAATTGCGTCCATTAAGCATAAATTCTATAATATTGCGGCCGCATGCGTCCAACGCATTAGAGCAGTTGATCTTTACATTTTTGTGCAGAATATGCGTTAACGCAATGGAGAGAGTACGATCACAGGAATACATTGGTCAAGCACAACTTCACCGCAAGACTTTACGTTGATTGTGCTCGCAAACATTCGCCCAAGAAGAATCACCGCAACTTGGTTAGCGCATCATGGTGGGCGCATCGGGTGAAAGGATAATTAAGAGCGATGGGACAAAAAGCTGATGACAGCCAGATCCAAATTAAGTTGATAGCCGATAACCGTCACAAAGTACATTCAGCTTTATCAGTAACAATCATCTGGTGGGTCATTCAGGAATAAAAGTTGTCCCATCTGTACAACCGGGATGGAGAAGCCGCTTTTCACCATGGAAACTCTATAAATACCAAGTGCATTCTTCAGAGAAAGGGTTAAGCAGTCGATTACTTCATCACTTTACAAGTTCACGTCTCTGTCCATAGTCTTCTTTCATTTTAAGGCGGACACAAGGAAGAAGGTGTGCGATAGATCGTTTCGACAAGCTTGGGAAAGCATCGAAAGCTCCAAGACAAAGAGAGGGCTAATGCCTACGAAAGCGGGAATATTTGTAGATCAGAATGGAGATTCAGTGTAAAAAGCCTCGGTCAGCAAGGAATTGCTACCAAGCTCTCTACCTTTATTTTCCATTATCATTTTGTACTCAACTCAGTTATCAGAATGGAATTTCTTTCTCTATATCTGTTCACTCTCTATAATTCATGCATGAGTAACTAAATTAGTTGAATGGGTTGAGAAGCATTTAGCTAGCACAACTAGGGAATCTTCATTCTTTGCGATTATCTTGTTTATGTATGTTTCATTCGTCCATTAGGGATACTCGGGAGGGTAGTCTAAGGACAAGATCTAGACTTGGGAAGGTCAAGTCAAAAACTAGGTTTGGAAGAACCAGATTAGAACGCATAAACGAGAGATAGGCACTTAGGAATGAGCACTATTTGTTATTAACGCATCGCATGCATCTTAACGATAAGATACGATTGTATGCGGTCACCTTGCTTTCATGCATTTTGCATCAATGCATAGGACAAAAGTAGAGTCTTAGGAATAAGCTCTATGGAAATTTTGCATGCAACACATGCGTCCTAGATTTAGGAGCATTGCATTTACATTGGAAAATGACTTGTTGTGCATGGTAGTAACATGATCACATAGTCTGACACATTCCCAAGTAACGCTAGCTAAAGATCTTCTCAACCCGTTCATCGCATACTCATTGCATCAATCAATGCACTTTCGTTTCTCAAATCCACCGCATTTATTTATTTATTTATTTTCAATCAACGCAATTAACAATCAACATTTTATTTATTTACTTGGTTACCGCAACGTTTTCATCCAAAAATTATCAATGCAATCTATTTTCACAAGTCCCTATGATCGACCCTAGACTTACCAGGAAACTCAGGGGAATTTACACTTGAATTCCGCTGGGGAAACTTGAGTACATAACGCAATCCATCAATGCATATCATCCATATTTTCACTTAATAAGATTAACGCATGGTGTTTTTGGCACCGTTGCTGGGGACTTTGAAAAAATAGTTGTTAACGGTAATTTTTGTGATTTCTTTGCAGAAATCTCAATCTCTGGTGAACTATGACCCGGAGATTGAGAGAACATTTTGAAGCAGACTACGAGACCGCCAACAGCAACCACAATCCGATAAAGAGGAGATGGCGGAGCAGCCTGGAGGTGGAGCACCAAATGATAATAATGTCATGGCGATCTGATTCTGTTGGCAAACGATCACAATAGGCCCATTAGGGACTATGCATCACCAAACCTCTATGATTTCTCTCCGGGAATCATAAGGCCTGCCCTCGACGGAAGTAGATTCGAGATTAAACCGGTGATGCTGCAGATGATCCATACTACAAGTCAATTCTTGGGAGCAGGTAGTGGAGAAATTCATGAAAAAGTATTTTCCACCTACCGAGAACACAAGATGAAGAAAGCTTATCACAAATTTTGAACAAGATATGGACGAATCGCTTAGCGATTCTTTGGCGAGGTTTAAAAGGTTGGTTCGAGATTGTACGCATAATGGGCTACAAGATTGTCTTCAAATGGAATTCTTCTATCACAGTTTGAATCCAGCTTCACAGACCGTTGCCAATGCGGCAGCCGCTGGCGGTCTGCTTGACAAAACTTACGAGGAGGCGAAGAATATTCTGGACCGCATCTCCAAGAACCATGAAAACTGAAGGGAGAGTGACCAGAGATTGAGGCTCAAAGATTCTGATGCAAATAACAGTGCAATTGTTTCATTACAAAACCAAATGACCGCAATGATGAATTTGATTCAAGGAATGGTGATCAGCAGCCCAACACCGCAAGGTGGGTAAATTAATGCAATAAGTCAAAACACCGCAAGGTGTGCGACTTGCGGTGATGGGCATGCGATGGAAGATTGCCCGTAAAATCCACAGTCTGTTATTTTGCAAAAAATAATCCCTTTTCGAACACTTACAACCTCGGGTAGAGAAACCACCCCAATTTTGCTTGGAAGAATCAACAACAAAATTTTCAATCTGTGGTGCAAAAAAAAGGGCCACCAAGATTCTTTCAACGCAGCAATAGTCAATAAAGCAACCAAGCAAGTAGCTCACAACAACCAACAAATCTTCTTCTCTAGAGAGCCTATTGAAGCAATATATAGAGAAAAATGAGACAGTGCTTCAAAGTCAGACTACATCCATCTGCAACCTCGAATTATTAATGGGCCAGATTGCAAATGAGCTCAAAAGTAGACCGCAAAGGGCGTTGCCAAGTTCAATCGAGCTTCCACGCAACCTAGGGGGATCAGGAAAGGAGCAATGTCAGGTTGTGACATTTCGCAGTGGAAAGATTGTGGAAGAGAAAAGAAATAGTAGAAAAAATCAACTTCCATCGCAACTGAGACTAAGATTGCGGCAACACAAGAAGAAGAAAGAGAGAATGAAGCAGTGGAACATGAGGTTGCGTCGACCTCAAAGTCAAATGAAATGGGAACTGTGAAAGTTCAGTTACCACCCTTCCCTCAAAGGCTAAGGAAGAAGAAAAATGAAGAGGTACAATACCAACGCTTTCTGTCTATTCTTTCACAATTACATGTTAATATTTCTTTCAGTGAAGCGATTGAGGAAATGCCTGCCTATGCCAAGTTTCTGAAGGACATGGTAACTAAGAAGAGAGGCGCTGGAAAATTTTCCAGGTGGCATTAACTCAAAGTTCCAAATCTATTATTCCACCAAAGATGAGCGATCCTGGGAGCTTCACTATTCCTTGCTCCATAGGAGGACTCTATATTGGGCAAGCCTTGTGTGACTTGGGGGCCAGCATAAATTTGATGCCGCTGTCAATCTTTCGACAATTAAATGTGGGGCAACTTGTGCCCACCTCCGTGACTCTCCAATTGGCTGACAGATCTCTGGTTCATCTAGAAGGTAAGGTGAAGGATGTGCCGATCACGATTGATAAATTTATTTTTCTAGCTGACTTCATCATCCTAGATTATGAGGCCGACAAAGATGTGCCCATCATTTTAGGGCGACCTTTTCTATCAACGGGTCGTGCTCAAATTGATGTGCACAAGGGAGAAATCACTTTGAGCATAAACGGATAGAAGCTAAAATTTAATATAATTCGTGCCATGAAATTCCTGGATAAGGAAGATCTACAAGATTCTGACGATGACCTGAATTTGATTGAAGAAGAAAAGTCTAATGAAAAGTGTGAAGAAGAGGATGTCAATGCATCCATAGCTGCCTACAATGCGATCATAACAAAAACAAACAAAGAAGAAGGAACGATCGCAATGCAAGAAGAAGAACCAAAAGAAGAAAGAAAAACAACGCAATTTCCCTCGTGGAACCACCAACACTTAAACCGAAGACCCTACCAACACATTTGAAGTACGCATTTCTGGGGCAGAATGAGAAGCTGCCAGTGATAATTTCCTCTGCACTCAATGTAGATCAAGAGAATGCGTTGATGAGCATTCTCAAGAAATGTGCGAGCAATTGGCTAGACACTCGCTAACATCAGAAGAATTAGTCCCATGTACTGCATGCACCACATTCGTCTTGAGGACTACCACAAAGCAACTATTTAAAATCAATGCAGACTTAACCCTGCGATGAAGGAGGTCGTCAAGAAGGAGATTATCAAGTGGCTGGATGCGGGAATTATCTATCCTATTGCAGATAGCACGTGGGTCAGCCCCGTGCAATGTGTGCGGAAGAAGGCCGGAATGACAGTAGTCCCCAATGAGAACAATGAATTAATACTGCAAAGAACCATCACTAGATGATGCATATGTATGGACTACCACAAATTGAATGCGGCTACAAAGAAAGATCACTTCCCTCTGCTATTCATTAATCAAATGCTAGACAGACTTGCAGGTTATGATTTTTACTGCTTCTTCGATGGATATGTCGGGTACAATCAAATCATGATAGCTCCTGAAGACCAAGACAATACCACATTCACCTGCCCATATGGGACATTCGCTTTTCACCGCATGTTGTTTGGTCTCTGCAATGCGCCGAGCACGTTCCAGAGGTGCATGATGGCGATCTTTTCAGATTTTCTTGAAGACTCAGTGGAAATATTTATGGATGAATTCTCCGTTTATGGGAACACTTATGAAGTCTGCCTAGCCAATTTGGAGAAAATTCTGAAAAAGATGTGAAGAGACGAACCTAGTGCTCAACTGAGAAAAATGTCACTTCATGGTAAAAGAGGGTATAGTGTTGGGACACAAGGTCTCTCGAGAAGGGTTGGAGGTGGACAAAGCTAAGATCGATGCAATTGAAAAGCTTCCACCTCTAACCAGCGTGAAGGCTGTGTGAAGCTTCTTGGGGCATGATGGATTCTATAGACGATTTGTCAAGGACTTTTCTAAAATAGCACAACCACTGAGTGCGTTGTTAAAGGCGGATAGAAAGTTTGAATTTGACAACAATTGCCTCAGCACATTCCAAGTTTTAAAAGATACGTTGATTACCGCGCCCGTCTTGATTACACGGATTGGACACTGCCATTTGAAATCATATGCGACGCAAGCGGGTATGCGATGGGAACCGCATTAGTGCAAAAGAAGAAAACTATTTCGCACCCCATCGCATATGTGAGTAAAACTCTGAACCCTACTCAAATAAATTATACCACCACTGAAAAAGAACTCCTGATTGTGATTTTTGCGTTGGAAAAATTTCGGGCATATCTATTAGGAACCAAGGTACTCATTCACACTAATCACTCGGCAATCAAATATTTGATGAAAAAGAAGGACGCAAAGCTGAGGTTGATCAGATGGGTTCTCCTCCTTCAATAATTTGATATAGAGATAATTGATCGGAAAGGGATAGAGAATCAAGTTACGGATCACTTGTCCAGACTGGAAAATCCCGAGGTTGACCGCAATGAATCTAAAGTGAGTGTCGTGTTTCCAGACGAGCAGCTATTCCACATAGAAGAATTGCCCTGGTATGTGGACATCGTTAATTATTTGATTTGTGAACAATTTCCTGAAGATTACACATACCATCAACAGAAGAAGCTCAAGCATGAATGCAAGCATTATTATTGGGATGAGCCCAATTTGTATAAAAGAGGTGCAACAATTAACGTATCACGTAGCCGACTGATTTGTTGGGCGATAGAGTTCGTAGAGGTTGTTCCGCTGCGCTGTGTTCGAGTTTGAAGAGAGCCTTCAACTGGTATATGAACTCAATCCCTTGTAGTTTATTTCTCAAACCATGCCATTAATTAGTGTTAATTTGCATAACTATTTGTTAGAATGTATGTGTTATTTTTCGATCACGATGAAATCGGAAAGATCCGAACGTACTCATGGATGCTCTTCATTAACAGTTCCTTCAGTTTATTAGCTAAAATATACCTAAGTAAATATTTACCCAAAATAAATAAGAACACTTCAGTGGGAGATTAATAATATATATGATATATTGTTTTTAGCTCTCACGTCCCTAAGAATTCACTCTGTGAGATTCATGCTCGGCTTTGAGTCACCTTGGGAGTACCTCCATTCAGAAAGTGTTTGCATGGGTCAATAGCAAGGTGAATATGGGAAGTAGTTCATAGTAAGTGGGTGAAAGATATGTGTCAACGTATTATGTGGTCTCTTCCATTAGTTTGGACTAATGATAGGCCTCTGATGCGTTATTTTATTAAGTGTGGAATATGGATGATATGTGTTGATGGATAGCATTGTGCACTCAAGTTTCCCCAGCGGAATCCAAGTGTAAATTCCTCTGAGTTTTCTGGTAAGTTCAGGGTCAAACACAGGGACTTGAGAAAATAGTTGCGTTAGAGATTTTTATGAAAACTTGTGGTAACCGATTAAATAAATAAGCGCGGAGTTGTTGTTGTGTTAATGAAAATAATAATAAATGCGATAGAGTTTGAAAAGAGTTGGCAATGGGAAATACGATGAATATGCGGTGAACGGGTTGAGAAGCGTTTCGGCTAACACTCCCTAGATTGTGTTCATGCCTTGTGATCATGCAACATGCATACAATAGTAAACCACCTCTCGGCGTGAATGCCACGGCTTCTAAAGCTAGAACGCATGCGATAAATATGCGATAAGTCTACAGGGTTTACACATAAAACCTCTATTTCTATTTATGCAATGACAACATGACATTTACACAAATATGCGACCGCATAAATATATTCCTATTCCTAGGATGCATGCGATGCAAGTTGACAAACAGAGCTTATCTCTAAGTCCCTATTTCTTGTGTATGCAGGCCTAATCTTGCCTCTTTCAAGTCAGATTCTAACCTAGCTTCTCTTCGAGACATTAGGTTCTTTTCTTTAGATTCTTTATCGAGCAACTCTAAAGGATGTTTCGCACAGCATAAAACAAGACAATCGCAAGCAATGAACTTCCTAGATCATGTTAGCTTAGTTCTTCTCACCCATTCAACTAGTTTAGCTACTCAGGCGTATTAAGAGAGTGAGCAGATGTAGAAATAGAACTTCCATTGAATAGATAAAAGATGAAGTACAAAATAACAATGCAAGTAAAGAGCCTGGAGAAATTCTTGCTACCAGGTGTTACACTGTTCTACTCGAGCTCTAAAGATATTCTCGCTTTCGTAAGAGTCAACCTACTCTCTACTCTTACGCCCCAAGGTTCTCTCTCGAGCCGCCTTACACGATCTCCAGTGTCACCACTCTTCTCTAGCTCCACCGTTAAATGGAAAAGAAAACTATGAACAGAGGTGTGAACTTGTAATGTGATGAAGTAACCGACTGCTTAACCCTTCTCTAAAGAATGCACATGGTATTTATAGGGCATCAAAGGTGAAAGGCAGCTTCTCTTTCTTGGTTGTATAGATGGGACAACTTTAATTCCTGACTGATGCGTCGGATAGTTGTCATCAATAAAGCTGGATGTACTTTGTGACGTTTTCGGCTATCAACATAATTTGGATCCGACTGCCGTCAGGCTGCTATCCATTGTTCTTAATTGTCCTTTCGTCTGGATGCGCCCACCATGTTGCGTTGATTCTTCTTGGGTGGATGTTTGTGAGCACGATCAACGCAAAGTCTTGTGGTGAAGTTGCACTCGACCGATTGTCATTCCTATGATCGCATTCTTTACATTGCGTTAACGCATTATTCTGCATAAAAATATAGAGATCAACTGCCCTAATGCGTTGGATGCATGCGACTGCAATATTGTAGAATTTATGCTTAATGGACGCAGTTTAACATATTCTATCAACGCAATCCAACATTGTTTAAGAACTTAGCACTATGATAACGTGCATTTTTGCCCATTATCACACCCTCAAATTTAACAATGCTTGTCCTTATGCATAAGCTAAATATTCCTTTAGGAAGTTAACCGCAAAGTTTTCTTTCCTAGATTTTTCAAGGATACTTCGTTCAGATCCTATATGCTAGAATTTCCTTAAGTCTTATTCAAATCTCTTCCTAAAATATTTCTAAGACTTAGGGATTGCACGCTTAACTTTCAAAAGGACTTTACTGAATTTCGGAACATCGCATGATTTATTTCAAAAAGAAAATTTTCCACCGGGGTGTCAAATGTTTTATCCTTGCACAAAAATTTTCTTCATTTCTATACTTTTTCTGACCTTGCACTGATCCGAGTACTTTGCCTTCATTTTGACTTGCCCCCACGGGTGTCATGCGGACATCTAACTACGAGCAATGCACTCTTTCTCAGACTAAACTCATACCAACTTGGTAGTGGATTTACGGTCATTTATTTATGCGTTGATCCTGGCGACTTACTTTCGTTTTGGCTTGCCCCCATGCGTGTCATTCGGACATCCAACTATGGATAAGTGCCTTTCAGAACTTAACTCTTATCAATCATGGGTTTCCCATTGCGTTGACAGTGGAGTTGTTATTCTCAAAAATCATCCTTTTTTATTTAGCAAGGTCAGAAACAAATACCCCACCCCCAAATTTTAAAATGCGGCAATGTCCTCATTGCCTAAAAGATTAAAATAAGTCATGCGATGGTCAAAAAATTGCGTTGTAAAGAGTGTTTGAAAGAAGCTAGCAAACCCCTAACTTCCAGAAATATTTCATGAGGCGAGTATCATAAAATTTACGTTGACTCTAGTATATACAAAAGAGACAGAAGCATATTTTTCATCAATGAAATCATACTTGGTGAAGAACAACATACGGTAAACTACTAAAGTTTTCTACTAGTGATATGATTGCGGTAATCAAGGAAGATGCGGTGATAAAACTTTGAAAAATAATATGCAATGGTAGTGCAAATTTTGAAGTAAAGATAAGGAAAGGTACACCCCTAAATTTAGCACTGTCGCCTGCATTGTATTGCCGCATCCACCTTGCGGCGATCATTCTTCATTGGGTTGCGGTGATGGAATAAGATAAGTGTTTCTTTGCATGCGTTCTCGCAATCCAGTGCCTTGATCGTTGTAAGGAAAACAAATAGAGGGTCAAATTATTTTAACCAAAAGAAAAGGCTTTTTTTTTCTTTTTAATAGAACTAAAAACTGAAAAGATAGCTAAAAGATAGTGAAGATTCTGAGTAGTGGAGAAAAGAGTTGAAGACTTGAAGTTTTCTAAAACTTGCGTCCCTGAGAATTTGCGATCATTTGACAACGCAAGGACCACCTACTTCCTTCTTTATTCAAAGTTTCTTAGTTCCATGGAGTCGACTTGGCGATGCCAGTCTTCTCCATGGAATGCCTTTACTCGCTGCCCATTGACTTTGAATATGTTGGTACTGTCATCATTTAATAATTCCACCGTGCCATGCAGAAGTACTTGTCGAATTATGAACGGTCTGGACCAACGAGACTTTAGCTTTCCTGGGAAGAGTCGCAGACGTGAATTAAAAAGCAAGACTTTCTGCCCGACTTGGAGGTTCTTGCCGCATATGCGTTGATAATGCCAATGCTTGGTGCGCTTCTTATACATTTTTGCATTTTTATATGCATTGTTCCTCCATTCTTCTAGCTCAACCAATTGCATTTTCCGTGCTTCCCCTGCTTTCTTTAAATCGAAATTCAGTTTCTTGACCGCCCACAATGCCTTATATTCCAGCTCCAAGGGCAAGTGAAACGCTTTGCCAAATACCAACGCATAGGGGGACATTCCTATAGGTGTCTTAAATGTGGTCCGGTATGCCCATAACGCATCATCAAGCTTCATTGCTCAATCCTTTTGCGAAGGTTTGACTACCTTCTCAAGTATCAATTTAATTTCTCGATTGGACACTTCAGCTTGGCCATTTGTTTGTAGATGGTATGCGGTGGCCACTTTGTGGAAGATATTGTACTTGTGCAACAGTTCCTTTATATTGTGGTTGACAAAGTGTGATCCTTCATCACTTATGATAGCACGAGGAGTGCCAAAACGTGCGAAAATTCTTTTCTTCAAGAACTGGAAGACTACTACCACATCACTTGCGGCGCATGCAACTTCCTCTACCCACTTGGAGACATAGTCAATGGCTAATAAAATATAGTGCTTACCGTTTGAAGGAGGGAATGGTCCCATGAAATCAATCCCTCATACGTCGAATAGTTCCAGCTCCAAGATAGTATTCATCAGCATTGCGTTCTTCCATAATATGTTGCCAGTGCGCTGACACCGATCGCATTTCATTGTGTAGTCAGCAACATCCGTAAATAATGAAGGCCAGAAGAATCCACTTTGTAAAACTTTGGCCGCAGTACGTTGTCCTCCAAAGTGCCCTCCATAAGGTAAATCGTGACACTGTGACAATATGCGTTGTTGAGCAGCGTCTGGTACGCATAATCGAATGATTTGGTCTGCACCTCGTTTATACAGATTTGGCTCATCCCAATAGTAGTGTCTGCATTTATTCTTGAGCTTCTTCTGTTGATGGTAGGTGTAATCTTCAGGAAATTGTTCACAGACCAAATAATTAACGATGTCCGCATACCATGGCAGTTCTTCTATGCGAAATAGCTGCTCGTCTGGGAACACGACACTCACTTCAGATTCATTGCGGTCAACCTCAGGATTTTCCAATCTGGACAAGTGATCCGCAACTTGATTCTCTATCCCCTTTCGATCAATTATCTCGATATCAAATTCTTGAAGGAGGAGAACCCATCTGATCAATCTCGGTTTTGCGTCCTTCTTTATCATTAAATATTTGATTACCGAGTGATCAGTATGAATGAGTACCTTGGTTCCTAATAAGTATGCCCAGAATTTTTCCAATGCAAAGATCATAGCCAGGAGTTCTTTTTCAGTGGTGGTATAATTAATTTAAGCAGGGTTCAGAGTTTTACTCGCATATGCGATGGGGTGCAAAATTATTTTCTTCTTTTGCATTAGTGCGGCTCTCATCGCATACTTGCTTGCGTCGCACATGATTTCGAACGGCAGTGTCCAATCCGGCGAAATTAAGACGGGTGTGGTAATCAGCGCATCCTTTAAAATTCAAAATGTGTCGAGGCAATTGTTGTCAAATTCAAACTTTCTGTTTGCCTCTAGTAACGCACTCAATGGTCTTGCTATCTTAGAAAAGTCTTTAACGAATCGTCTGTAGAATCCAACATGCCCTAGGATGCTTCGTACTGCCTTCATGTTGGTTGGAGGTGGAAGCTTTTCAATTGCGTTAATCTTTACTTTGTCCACCTCCAACCCTTCTCGAGAGACCTTGTGCCCCAACACTATACCCTCTGTCAACTTGAAGTGACATTTTTCCCAGTTAAGTATCAGGTTCATCTCTTCACATCTTTTCAGAATTTTCTCCAAATTGGCCAGGCAGACATCATAATGTTTCTATAAATAGAGAAATCATCCATAAATATTTCTACTGAGTCTTGAGATAATCTGAAAAGATTGCCATCATGCACCTCTGAAACGTGCTTGGCGCATTGCAGAGGTCGAACGGCATGCGGCAAAAAGCGAATGTCCCATATGGGCAGGTGAATGTGGTCTTGTCTTGGTCTTTAAAAGCTATCATGATCTGGTTGTACTCGGCGTATCCATCTAAAAAACAGTAAAAATCATTCTCTGCCAATCTGTCCAGCATTTGATCGATGAATGGCAGAGGGAAGTGATCTTTCTTTGTGGCTGCATTCAATTTGCGGTTGTCCATACAGATGCGCCATCCAGTGATGATCCTCTATGATATTAATTCATTGTTCTCATTGGGGACTACCGTAATTCCGCCCTTCTTCGGAACACATTGCACGGGGCTGACCCACGTGCTATCTGCAATGGGATAGATAATGCTCGCATCCAACCACTTGATAATCTCCTTTTTGACAACCTCCTTCATCGCAGGGTTAAGTCTGCGTTGATTTTCAATGGTTGCTTTGTGGTCGTCCTCAAGACGAATGTGGTGCATGCAGTACGTGGGGCTAATTCCTCTGATATCATGGAGTGTCCAGCCGATTGCTCGCACATGTTTTTTGAGAATGCTTATCAACGCATTCTCTTGATCTGCGTTAAGTGCAGAGAAAATTATCACTGGCAACTTCTCATTCTGCCCCAGAAATGCGTACTTTAGATGTGTTGGTAGGGTTTTTAGTTCAATAGTTGGTGGCTCCATGAGAGAAGGTTGCATTATTTTTCTTTCTTCCTTCGGCTCTTCTTCTTGCATTGCAATTAATCCTTCTTCTTTGTTTTTTTTTTTTTTTTTGCTACGATCGCATTGCAGGCAGCTACAGATGCGTCGACATGCTCTTCTTCATACTTTTCATCAGACTTTTATTCTTCAATCAAATTCATGTCATCATCAGAATCTTGCAGGTCTTCCTCATTACGAAATTTCATGGCACGAATTATATTAAATTTGAGCTTCTGTCCGTTTATGCTCAAAGTGATCTTGCCCTTGTGCACATCAATTTGAGCACGACCCATTGATAGGAAAGGTCGCCCTAAAATGATGGGCACATCTTTATCGGCCTCATAATCCAGGATGATGAAGTCAGCTGGCAAATTAAATTTATCGATTGTGATCAGCACGTCCTTTACCTTACCCTCTGGATGAACCAAAGATCTGTCAACCAGTTGGAGTGTCACGGATGTGAGCATAAGTTTCCCCACATTTAGTTGTCGAAAGATTGATAGCGGCATCAAATTTATGTTGGCCCCCAAGTCACACAGGCTTGCCCAATATAGAGTCCTCTTATGGAGCAAGGAATAGTGAAGCTCCCAAGATCGCTCATCTTCAGTGGGATAATAGATTTGGAACTTTTCGTTAGTGCCACCGTGGCAAACTTTCCAGTACCTCTTTTCTTGGTTATCATGTCCTTCAAAAACTTGGCATAGGCAGGCATTTCCTCAATCGCTTCACTGAAAGGAATGTTAACATGTAATTTCTTTAACATAGATAAGAAGCGTTGGTATTGTACCTCTTCGTTTTTCTTCTTCTTTAGCCTTTGAGGGAAATGTGGTAACTAGACTTTCACGATTCCCATTTCATTTGACTTTGAGGTTGACGCAACCTCAGGTTCTACTGCTTCATTTTCTTTTTCTTCTTCTTGCGTTGCAGGAATCTCAGGTTCAGCTGCGATGGAGGTTGATCTATTCTGCTCCTTCTTTTCTCCCTCCATAGTCTTTCCACTACGCAATGTCACAACCTGACATTGCTCCTTACCTGAACCCCCTAGGTTGCATGGAACCTCGGTTGAACTTGGCAGCGCCCCTTGCGGTCTACTTTTGAGCTCATTTGCAATCTGGTCCATTTGCAATTCAAGGTTGTGGATGGATGTAGCCTAGCTTTGAAGCACCGTCTCATTTGTCTCTATTTATTGCTTCAATAGGCCTTCTAGGGAAGAAGATTGTGGTGGTTGTTGTGAGCTACTTACTTGGTTGCTCTATTGACCGTTGTTGTGTTGAAAGAACCCTGGTGGCCCTTCTTTTTGTGCCACAGATTGAAAGTTTTGTTGTGGATTCTTCAAAGCAAAGTTTGGGTGGTTTTTCCACCTGGGGTTGTAGGTGTTGGAAAAGGGGTTGTTCTTTACAAAATATACAGACTGTGGGTTTTGTGGATAATCCTCCATCGTATGCCCATAACCGCAAGTCGCACACCTTACGGTGTTTTGACTTATTGCGTTACCACCTTGAGGTGTTGGGTTGCTGATCGTCATTCCTTGAATCAAATTCATCATTGTGGTCATTTGGTTTTGCAATGAAACAATTGCACCGTTATTTGCATCAAAATCTATGAGTCTTAATCTCTGGTCGCTCTTCCTCCAGTCTTCATGATTCTTGGAGATGCGATCCAAGATATTCTTCGCCTCATCATAGGTCTTGTCAAGCAAACCATCAGCTGCTGCCGCATTGGCAGCGATCTGTGAAGTAGGATCCAAACCGTGGTAGAAAATTTTCATTTGAAGGCAGTCTGGCAGTCCATTATGCGGACAATCTCGGACCAACCTTTTGAACCTCGCCCAAGCATCGCTGAGCGATTCCTCCATATCTTGTTCAAAATTAGTAATAAGCTTTCTCCGTCTCACATTCTCGGTAGGTGGGAAATACTTCTTCATAAACTTCTCCACCACCTACTCCCAAGAAGTGATCTCCCCTGGTTCAAGCAAATAAGCCCATTTCCTAGCCTAATCACAGAGAGAAAATGGGAACAACATTAGACGAACTTCCTCAGCAGAGATATTCGGGAACACAAAAGTATTGCAGATTTCAATAAAACTTCAGAGATGGACGCGCGGATCCTCGCCACGCCTTCCTTCGAATTGACCTACAGCCTGGATCATCTACAGCATCACTGGTTTCATTTCAAATCTAATTCCATCTAAGGCAAGCCTCATGATTCCCGGAGAGAAATCATAGAGGTTTGGCGATGCATAGTCCCTAATGGGCCTATTGCGATCGTTGGCCAACAGAATTGGATTTGCCATGACATTGTTGTTGTTTCGTGCTTCATTCCTAGGCTGCTCTGCCATCTTTTCTTTATCGAATTTTGGTTGCTGTTGGCAGTCCCTTAGTCTCCTTCGAAATGTTCTCTCAATCTCCGGGTCGTAGTTCGCCAAAGATTGAGAGTTCTACAAAGAATTCACAAAAATTACCGTTAACAACTATTTTACAGAAGTCCCCGGCAACGGCCCCAGAAACTTGATGCGTTATTTTATTAAGTGTGGAATATGGATGCTATATGTTGATGGATAGCGTTGTGCACTCAAGTTTCCCCAGCAGAATCCAAGTGTAAATTCCACTGATTTTTCTGGTAAGTCCAGCGTCAAACACAGGGACTTATGAAAATAGTTGCGTTAGAGATTTTTATGAAAACTTTCGGTAACCGATTAAATAAATAAGCGCTGAGTTGTTGTTGCGTTAATGAAAATAATAATAAATGCGACAAAGTTCGAAAAGAGTTGGCAATTGGAAATACGATGAATATGTGGTGAACGGGTTGAGAAAGGTTTCGGCTAACACTCTCTAGATTGCGTTCATGCCTTGCGATCATGCAACATGCATACAATAGTAAACCACCTCTCGGCGTGAATGCCACGGCTTCTAAAGCTAGAACGCATGTGATAAATATGCAATAAGTCTACAGGGTTTACACATAAACCTCTATTTCTATTTATGCAATGACAACATAACATTTACACAAATATGCGACCGCATAATATCATTCCTATTCCTAGGATGCATGCGATGCAAGTTGACAAACAGAGCTTATCTCTAAGTCCCTATTTCTTTTTTATGCAATCCTAATCTTGCTCTTTCAAGTCAGATTCTAACCTAGCTTTCTCTCAAGACATTAGGTTCTTTCTTTAGATTCTCTCTCGAGCAACTCTAAAGGGATGTTTCACACAGCATAAAACAAGACAATCACAAGCAATGAACTTCCTAGATCATGTTAGCTTAGTTCTTCTCAACCCATTCAACTAGTTTAGCTACTCATGCGTATTAAGAGAGTGAGCAGATGTATAAATAGAACTTCCATTGAATAGATAAAAGATGAAGTACAAAATAACAATGCAAGTAAAGAGCCTGGAGCAATTTCATGCTACCAGGTGTTACACTATTCTACTCATGCTCTAAAGATATTCTCGCTTTTGCGAGAGTCAACCCGCTCTCTGCTCTTACGCCCCAAGGTTCTCTCTCAAGTTGCCTTGGACGATCTCTGGGGTCACCACTCTTCTCTAGCTCCACCGTTAAATGGAAACGAAAACTATGAATAGAGGTGTGAACTTGTAAAGTGATGAAGTAATCGACTGCTTAACTCCTTCTCTGAAGAATGCACTTGGTACTTATAGGGCATCAAAGGTGAAAGGCAGCTTCTCTCTCCTAGTTGTACAGATGGGACAGCTTTAATTCCTGACTGATGCGTCAGATAGTTGTCACTGATAAAGCTGAATGTACTTTGTGACCGTTATCGGCTGTCAATTTAATTTGGATCCGACTGCCGTCAGCTTTCTGTCTCATCGATCTTAATTTTACTTTTGTCCGGATGCACCCACCATGTTGCAATGATTCTTCTTTGGTGGATGTTTGCGAGCACGATCAACGCAAAGTCTTGCGGTGAAGTTGCGCTCGACCGATGTATTCCTATGATCGCATTCTTTGCATTGCGTTAACACATTATTCTGCACAAAAATATAGATATCAACTGCCCTAATGCGTTGGACGCATGCGACTGAAATATTGTAGAATTTATGCTTAATGGATGCAATTTAACATATTCTATCAACGCAATCCAACATTATTTAAGAACTTAGCACTATGATAACGTACATTTCTGCCCGTTATCAGCCTCCAATTATGTTAGAATCTCAAGAAAGAAAGAATAGAGGAGAGGCGGTTGAATCGGTTAAGGACGACTTCCAATTTTGTTGGGAGAAGTGAAGGTTTAAAAGAAGAAAGAAACGGAAAGAGAGGATAGGGAAGCCTGAATATGAGGAGTGAGAAATGAGAGCTCTCGAGAGTGGGAGTTTGGAAGTCTCTGTTGTGGAGAAGTCATTGTAGTGTGCCACTCATCATCTACTTCTACTCAGCGATCGTGTAGCAGAGCTAAGCAATCACGTAGCATTTGATAGGCAATCATATAGAATCTGGTAAGCAATCGTGTAATAGTTTGTAAGCGATTGTGTAGTACCTTGTAAAGGATCGCGGGGTGTTTGTGGGCGATCATCTAGTGTTATTCAAGATCGTGTAGAGACTGTAAGCTATCGTATAGAGTTTTAACAATCGTTGGGAGTTTGATAAGAAATCTTCTAGTCTCTGTTTGACTCATATCGTTTAATAAAGAATTCATTCATCGTTTAGTTTCTATTCCGGAAGTTTGTACCAACTCGTTACGTTAATAAAAATTTTCAAGGATCAGTATCCTAACAAATTGGTATCAGAGCAACCATCTGGGCAAGCATGGTTCAGAAACGTTTTGAAGAGAAATTGGAATTACTAGAACAAGAGATCTTTGGATTCAAAGTTGAAATACAGAAATTTCCAACCATAGATGAGAACTTGGCATCATTAGCGAAGAGCATTGAGAGTTTGGGATTGCAGGCCGAGAAATATCAATAAATGTTCATTTCCAATGTTACGGAAATGGCCAATGAAAAAGAAAAGGTGACGAAAGAGGCAAAAGGATCGAATGCCAATAAGGTGTGCAGAACAAATAGTTCAGTGAAAGCATCCGGTGAAGAAGCGATTTGCGACCGGAGTGAATTCAAGAAAGTAGAAATGTCGGTTGTTTAGCGAAAATGATCTGACGCGTGGTTATACAGAGCAGACCGCTATTTTCAAGTTCATAAGTTGACTGAATTTCAGAAGATGACGGTAGCAGGTGTGAGTTTCGATGGCACTGCATTAAACTGGTACCGATCGAAGGTAAACAGAGAGTCGTTCGAAGATTGGGAAAACTTAAAGAAAAAGATGTTAGCCCGATTTCGATCTTTAAGACAGGGATCGATCTGTGGAAGATTCTTGGCTATTAAACAATAAACGACTGTGGAAGCATATCGATCTGTGGAGTATGCTCATTTCTTGCCTTTGAAACACCCTTTACATGCTGGTATTGTAGTAGATACATTTTGTAGAGAAATAGTTAAACTGCACGGGGTGCCGAAGTCCATTGTCTCGAATCAAGACAAGGAGTTTGTGAGTCACTTTTGGCAAGAGTTGTTCCGACTGTCGGGTACCAAACTCCATTGCAATACAGTTTCTCATCCTCAGTCGGAAGGTCAGACAGAGCTAGTGAATCGTAGCATGGAAATGTATTGTAGGTGCTACTGTGGTGAGCGATCGAAATAATGGATTAATTGGTGGCATTGGGCGAAACATTGGTATAACACTACGTATAATGCTTCTACTGGCTTTGCCCCTTTTCAGATTGTGTATCCGACGACAACGTGCAGTGTTGATTTACTATGGGAAGGATTGTACGGCCAATGTGACTTTGGGCCAACAAATGCAAGACAGAGATGCTGTATTGCGCGAGCTTAAGCAACATTTGAGGCTGGCTTAAGAGAAAATGAAGAAGTTTGATGACAAGGAGCGACGAATTTCAAGTTGGTGATTGGGTATGGCTGAAGTTGCGACCCTATTGTCAAATTTCAGTTCGGACAAAAGCAGAATGTGAAATTATCTCCCAAGTATTATGGAGCACATTAGGTGGTGGACAGAGTGGGATCAGTAGCTTACAAGTTGAACCTTCAGAAAACAGTGTCGATCCATCCAGTGTTTCATGTGTTGCAGCTAAAGAAATGGGTTAGACAGCCAAAACTTTACCTTGAGGACAAGGTAAAGGTGGAGGGGAAAGGTAATGATAAGCCTCTAATTATGTTGGAATCTCAAGAAAGAAAGAATAAAGGAGAGGTGATTGAATCGGTTAAGGACTTCCAATTCTATTGGGAGAAGTAAAGGTTTAAAAGAAGAAAGAAACAGAAAGAGAGTGTAACACCCCGTATATTTTTTCTTAGTAATAATGTAATTTCAGTAAATTTTTACTAATTGAGGACATTTTTGGAATTTTTGGAATTTTTGGACATTTAAGTGCAATTGTTGGAATTTAAATCATTTAAATGGAAATTAATTCCGGAGTTTAGTGTTAGAAATCAAGGGCAAGAATTGTTGTTTTAAAAATGGAAAGGAAGAGAATGGAAAAAAATATATATAATAATAACAATAAAGGGGAATAAGAAGGAAACAAAATTAAATATATTTTATTTCTTTCCTTTTCTTTTTCTTTCCTTTTTCTTTTTCCTCTTTTTCTTTCCCCTTCCCTCTTCTTCCTCGCGCAGCCTAGCAGCCACTCACCCTTGCTACTGACCTTGACCAGCAGTCTGATCTCCTCGTCGATGACCGTTCACACCGCCCAGATCTGATTCCAGCTGAGCACTCATCCAGACCGCCGCCGCCCGCGCCCAAGTCGATCTCCACAGCTGCTCGCCGTTGACCATTCGCGCCTCCCAGATCTGGTTTCGGTCTCCCACGCCGAGCCGTCCGCACATGTGTGCTGCCAGTTCTACTCACGCCAAGCCACGTCGTCAGATCTAAAGCCATGCCGTCGACGCCCAGCCGCCCAGGTTCGCGCCGCCTAGACATACGCATTCCTAGCCAACCGTGCCCTTCCCTCCTTATTAGCTCGACCTTATCGTCGAACCAGCTTCCACCGCAAATCTTCTTCGCCACTTGTTTCTAATCAAATCTTGGTTGGAGTAAGATTCTTTACATAAGTTTTTGGGTGTTGCTGTTGTTCTTGGTTGTTTTCTGGATCACTTGTTATGTCTTGGGTTTATAATAGTGTTCCTCCTTGCATTTAAAGGTTAATTGGGAATTTTAGAGGAGAATTTGTGCACTGTCCAGCGGGTGTTGAAGTTCCTTCTTCGTGGCGATTTGGTAAGTTCCGAGGTTTGGTAACCCCATTGTGGTTTGGTTTGGGGATTGTTAGATAAAATTCTATATGTTTGGTTTTGGGTTAAAATTATTAATATCTCTTGTGTTTGGATTTTAGATTCAAGACTTGAGACATTTAAAGTATTGCTCATCAAAGTAAAGGTCTATTATCTTTTGAAGTTTGGTAAGTTTGGAGTAAGCTGTTGGGCGGTTATTTTGAATTAAGATTAATTGTGGAGAATTAAGTTATTAATTTTGAACTTTGTATATGTTCAGGTAACCAACAGAATTGGGTTTTGGAATTAAGTTTAGACTGAGCTATAGTTTAGGTAAAGTAAAATGGGAGGTCTTTGAATAATTTGGTTAATTGGAGTTAGACCCAAAATATTGATTTAAATATTGGATTTATCTTAGGTGTTGCTTGTCTTGAAAAGGATAAGCTTGCTTGGTTTTCTTTGGACTTAACTTTGAGGTAAGTAATCTTACTACTGGAACTGCCCACGGGCTAGGCATTAGATGTATGTTAGCATGATAAATGAATGTTATGGCAAAATGATAGCATGATAGACTGATAGTATAATATGATCAAAGTATGTTTTGGTACGAGATCTGAATTATTTATTTATGCACATAGACACTTGAATGCTAGTATAAGATGGTATGTGCTTCCATATGGTTGTATTTGATCTGATGATGTTGAGGTATACATGTATGTTGTAGAACCATGATGTTGAGGTATATGTGTATGTTGTAGAGCCATGATGTCGAGGTTTATATGTATGTCATAGATTCGTATAGTGATTATTATGATGTTGAGACTGTGCAAATGTCCTTACTGATTAGTTAGATGCCCATTAGATTTTGTGTTTCCTTCAAGATTCACGAGTTTGTGTTTCCTTCGGGATTCACCAGTTTTTTTTCCTTCGGGATTCACCAGTTTGTGTTTCCTTTGAGATTCACCAGTTTGTGTCACCTTCGGGATTCACCAAAGGTAGTGGGCATACTTAATTACAGTAGGATAGGACTCAATCTCCTTCTTGTTTCATGTGTATATGTGTCTCATGAGGACTAGAGCAGTTTATATGTTTCATCAAAGGTGGGTATCTAGAGGACATAGATGCCTAGCCTTACCTCAGTAGTGGGGTTACTTATTGAGTATTTTATACTCATTCTTTCTCATATTGTTGTTTCAGGTAAGGGTAGAGATGCACCAGCGATGGACAAGCGAAATTCGTGATCGAGCCACTGGGACTAGTTTCTACGCTTCCGTTCATGAGATTTAGAGTTCTTTTCATGTTTCTCTTAACTTTTAGTTTTGATGTTTAAAACTTACTTTTAAGAATCATTTTTCAAACTTATTTATTATCCTTTATGATTTATGGGTACCCTCCTAGTATTGTTTTAGTATTTGAATTTAATGAAACTCTGTTGAACTTACCTTATTTAATTAGCATTTATTTCGCCATAACCGAGTGTCTTTTTGAGTTCCATGCATGCATGTATTTAGTAACGGCCTAACTTAAGTCCTAAGGGGTCGAGTCGTTACAGAGAGGATAGGGAAGTTTGAATATCAGGAGCGAGGAAGGAGAGCTCTCAAGAGTGGGAGTTTGGAAGTCTCTGTCGTTGAGAAGTCATCGTAGTGTGCCATTCATTGTCTACTTCTACTAAGCGATCGTGTAGCATAGTATGCGATCGTGTAGCATTTTGGTAGGCGATCGTATAGAATCTGGTAAGCGATCGTGTAATATTTTGTAAGTGATCGTGTAGTACCTTGTAAGCGATCGCGGGGTATTTGTGGGCGATCATCTAGTGTTACTCAGCGATCGTGTAGAGACTGTAAGCGATCATATAGATTTTTGTAAACAATCGTAGGGAGTTTGATAAGTGATCGTCTAGTCTCTGTTTGACTCATATCGTTTAATAAAGATTTCATTCATCGTTTAGTTGTTATTCCGGAAGTTTGTACCAACTCGTTACGTTAATAAAGATTTTCAAGAACCAGTATCCTAACAGTGAGATTCTATGTTGCACATGCTTGTCGGTTTTAGGTGGCATTAGCTAGTCTTCTTTTCAGCGACTATTCCCTCGGAGGGTTGTAACATGGGACTCAGAACAACTCAAACTCCAGAAATGGATAGAATCGTTTAGATCCATTCCCAACCTTGACTCTCCAATTCAGTAGCATCGTTGGGGCCGACCTTTGAGGTCTTAAAATTATGGGTTACACTTACAAGAGTCACTAAGTGTTAGTAAGTTCTTCACCGAAAATGGTAACTAAATGACTATAAGAATAAAAAATTATTCTGGTGTTAGTATTTAGTAAAAAATTTATTGCTTTAGTGAAGGAGTATTTAACTACCCCTCGGTAGCATCTATTTTGACTCACTAAAGTATCGTTGCAAATAACTAATAAAATTTGGTACATTATTACTTTTGCTAAAATTTGATTAGATTTAAAAGGCAATTTACTGATTAGAATTTGTTTAAATTTTTCAGCATGTCGAATTCTTATAAATTACTTGCTTCCAATGAGTTTAACGATCTTAATTTTTCAATATGGAAATCATATATAAATGCAATACTAGCAGTTGATGATTTAAGGTTTGTTTTAACAGTGGAATGTCATCCATCTCCCTACTCATCTACAAATCAAAAGGTTTTAAATACATATGACAGATGGATTAAGACAAATGAAAAAGCCCAATATTCAAGAACATGGTTTCTGCTAAAGAAATCATGGGATCGTTACAGAAATTGTTTGGATAATCTATTAGGAATGATATTCTCGAAGAAGTTTATAAGTATGACATAAAGGATAGAACCTCTATTAATGAACATGTTCTAGATATGTTAAAAGTAATATACATAAATTTCATAGATGAGAAAACTAAGAAAGCACTACAAAGTAAATATGATTCACTTGTCATTGAAACGTGTTTTGTGGAAAATAATATACTAACCTGGATACTTGATTCAGGGGCCGCTAATCACATTTGTGCCTTCGCCTAGGAAACTAGTTCCTGGAGGTAGCTTACAGAAGGGGAGACAACTTATAAGGTTGGAACTGGAGAAATTGTCTCAGCTAAAGCAGTGGGAGATATGATATTATTTATTGAAGATAAATTCATTTTATTTGAAAATGTTTATTATATTCCTACCATGATGAGGAATTTAATAACTATCTCATGTATTTGTATCATTGGAGCTTCGATCTATAGGTCCATAAGGTCCCCTCATGATCTCAATGAGAACTGATGGGAATCAAATTAATTTTGGTGTGATTTGAATTCAAATAAATTAAAGGGAAATAATTATATAGGATACAGTTAAATAATGTACATTGATACATTATATAATATAATGTATGTTGATACATTTTTATGAGAGAAATAAATGTTTGAATATGATTCAAATATTAATTATATGAATGTGATTCATATAAAAACTATATGTTAATGTTTAGTGTGAATATGATTCGTATTTATATAGTTTTATGAGAGAAATAAATATTTGAATTGTTGGGGTTGATGCCCTAAATCTCGTAAGGTCCTATCGTTTGTAAATATTGTTGTGAATATCATTTGTAAATATGGAGAAATAAATCTTTATGTATTTAATAAAATATTTGATATTTTATTCATTGTCAATAAAACATGTGATATTTTAGTTGCATTAACCACAAACCAATAAACTAACATCCAAGTTTATCTATGTAACTTAAACATGTATATGGAGGCATACGGGTGGATCATGTTTAAGTGATAACCTAAATGGTCTGTAGTAGATCGATAAGGCTGGGTACCTTATCTTGGTGGCACTACAAGTATGGCCCACTTTGCAGGTGTTACAATTGTTATAAAGTGCTACAAATGATCTGATCTTGATCATTCATGTATTAGACATGCGAGCGGGGATATCCTATACAAAAGAGTTTGTATAAAACCAAAGCACGAAATGTTTAGTCTCATTATATAACACCGTTCATATAGAGACTTACATTTCACCAGGAGACCATAGGTAACATGACCTAAATCCTTAGTGAGTTGTAAACTCTTGCCTATGAGGACGGTCCTTTAATTTATATGGTTGAGAGTGGCCATATCGCCGACTCAACAAGCCTACCATTTTGGAGATTTATCTGATTGGGAAGCTGGGAAAATAGCTACACAAGATGAAATTCACTCCTCACCGAGCTACGAGTAAGTAGATAAATTACTCTCTTAAAGGCTGATTTTGGGTCTTGAACAATGTGGCGTCACCCCCTCTCTTGGCTCGAGAGGGGTTAAGTCATAGTTGGACAATGGTCTATTGTTCATTAGAGGGATCAATGGTACTTAAGGAGTTAGATGTAACTACAGGGGCAAAACGGTAATTTGGCCCAGTTATATTTACGAGCGATTTGTGAAGGGACATCGTACTATTGATTGATTATATCCAGTGGACATAGAAATATATCTGTAGTGTGAAGAGTGCAGCTGTCGGTCTTTAGTGAAGTACCTGTCAGTTAACGGATGGTGAATAATGTAATTAAAGACTTTAATTAATTATTCATGTACCGTTGGAGCTTCAAGCTACAAATCCATAAGGTCTCCTTGGTAGCTCAATAGGATTTAGTTGAGAATCAGTTTTTTGATTAATTTGAATTGTTCAAAGTAATAGAGGGATTTAATTATATATGATATAATTGTCTTAATGTATTTGATATATTATAGCTTAATGAGAGGAAATAAATATTTGAATGAGATTCAAATATATTTTCTATGAATGGGATTCATAGTTGTTATATTTAATATAAATGAGATTTATATTAAATGTCATATAATAGAGAAAAGAAACTATAGTTTATATTATATGTGATACAATATTAAAACTATAGGTTATACGTTATATTTGATATAACATATAATTTAATATATATATATATATATATATAATATGATAAGTTAGTTATCATATTTATTTATATTATATTATTATTATTTGATTAATAAGGATTGTGGGGTGGTTATTCTTTATGGCAAGGAGAATAAAAGAAAATCGTTTTCTTCTTCTTGTTTGTTGTTGGTGTTAAACGATTGAGACAAAGACATAAGTGTTCTGTATCCTTGAATTGTGTGAAAAGTTCTCGATCTTCTTCCTTCTCCACATAAATGTTTCCCTCCTAACCAAAATAGTCAGAGTCCACTACTCCTGGGTCTAATCCTGAGACTACCAAGGTTTCATTGTGGTAGTGTCCGGGTTTTGGTTCTAGTTTAATCTTGAAGAAGGTCTTCAAGAAGTTGTACGAGGGAAGTCATGAAGAAAAGGTTCTACAAAGGTAATGTTTCTTGAAACCTTTCCATGTAAAGCATGTTGTAATTTAGACTTTAAATGCGTATCAATTTGTATTTTTATTGTTAACTTTGTATTCAATAATTAATGGAATTTGGTCGATCCACTTCTACTCAAGGCTCTCCCTATACGAGTTCCTTAAATTGGTATCAGAGCCAAGTTGTAGGTTTTTTATTCCAAATTCCATTCTTGTATTGAATTGTTTTACAGTAATGGTGGGTTATATAATCTGCATTCTGTTTATGTGATGAATGGTTATGGATGGATCTGTTGATGGATGTTTCGGGATAGAACTCTCTATTTAAGGTTTACAATTTTGATTTTTAAGGGCCCCTACATTTTTGGGCATTATTATTGCAATCGAGACTGTAATTTGTATGTTTGAGTCACTCGTGATGTTCCAAATGCTTCAAAGAAGGGTTGCAGTGCGTTGTTTCGATAGAGAAGATGAAACAAGGGTCCAGATCGTGTAGCTACAGCTAAACGATCGGGTAGCTTTTGTTATACGATCGTTTAGAGTTTTCTAAACGATCACATAGCTAATGCTACGCGATCGTGTAGAGTTTGCTACACAATTTTGTTGTGTTTTCTACAAGATCGCTTAGGCACTCACTAAACAATCGTGCGGTATTTCAATACTCGACGCATGCTTGATTGCAACACAATCACATAGACTATCATGCTCATCGCATAGTCGTTAATTGCGCGATCGCATAGTCTTTCATACTTGACAGATAGCTGCTCAACACATGGTGCGTTTGCTACATGATCAACTACAAGGTGGTTCTTTGAAGAGTGATTCGGTTCGAGCAGTTCAAGACCTAGTTCACCTGTTTTGAACCAGTTGACTCAAATTTTTTTAATAATTAGCCTTTTATTTTCTTTTTTAGAGAGGTCCTATCTCGGTCCATCAACTTTTAGAATAAATATACATGTGATGTATATTTTATATTATATGTCATAATGAACTTGATGCGTGAAATTATGTTGTATTATGGTGTGAGTTTGCGGTGATGTGTGTTATGCGGTGATCATGCATGTTTTCCTAATAAGGCTCAAGTATAAGTCTCCTTAGGTTTCCTTGTAAGTCCAAGGTCGAACACAGGGACTACTAAGTAGATATGTGACAAGACTCTTTGATTATATTGCAGTGGTAAACATAAATGAAGTGGATAGTGTTTGGTTGAGATTTTTCCTATACGACGGAGTTGAACGCAAAGTGATGAAAGCGTAGAGTTACAATAAGTAAGCGATGAAGGGGTTGAGAAGGGATTTAGCTAACATTTCCTAAGATTGTGCACAATTTATGCGATCATGCTACACACAAATTTCAGTACTACATTTCTCATGCAGAATGCCTCAACTCCTATTTCTAGGACGCATGCGATGTATATGTGAAACAGTCGATAGGACTTATTTCTAAGTCTCTACTCTTGCCTATGCAATGATGAATGATGCACACATAAAACAAGGTGACCACATATCATCATTCCTATGTCTAGGGCACATGCGATGTGTAAATAGTAATAGAACTTATGTCTAAGTTTCTATTTCTTGCTTATGTGATTCTAATCCGATTCTCTCAAGTCTAGATTCTAATCTGACTCTCTCAAGCCTAGATTTTATCTATAGACTACTCTCTCTAATATGTGCAAAGGGTGAATGATGCATACATAAGACAAGATGATCGCATAAAATGTAAATCTTAAGTCATGCTAGCTAAGTACTTCTCAACCCATTCAGAAATTTAGCTACTCATGCGTGGTATGTAGAGATTGAACATAGATTGAAATGAAGTTATACAAAATAACAAATAAATTTGAGAAATGAGAAGCCCGATAAGCAATGTATTGCTTCCCGTGGCCTTTTACATTACTCTTTATCACTTCAACTCTGTTCTAGTTGTGGGACTCTTGCTCTCACAAAGGTTTCTACTTCTCTCATTTGTGTTGCTTTCCAGCAGTCTCTCGATCTGTCCAGGAACTGTCTCTTATACACATCTAGATGTGTATAAGAGACAGGTGCATGAACAGACTAACTAACTAACTCCCTTTTTTCTCTGGTGGCCTTCAGTATTTATAGATTTCTCTTGGCTTTTTCCTCGTCTCCTTGCTCTCTCTGTACTCTAAGTATATGTACGAGTATGTGCACGTACAGATTGGCTAACTAACTCTTTTCTCTCTGATGGCCTTCAGTATTTATAGATTTCAAGGTGAAGCAGCTTTTCTTGCTAATGTTTGTAATGATGGGCAGCATTAATTCCCCTATTCTATTGCGTTGTTTAATAGTCACTGAAAGTTGAATGTACTTGGTACAGTATGGTTTTTAAAAGCTTGTCAACTAAATTCGGAATCGACCGTTATCAACTTTCCATCCCATCATGATTTATTATGTTGTCACCTTGATGTGAGGTCTTTATGCGATCACCTTTTCAATAAAACTTCTCACGATCGCATGACTTGCGATCGCAACTTCAAGCGTGCTGACGCATTGTGCCTTTGGATCACAATTTCATATGTGTCATCGCATTGTTCCTTAGGTAAATTAACGGCTTTTATGCGATGAGCATTCGCAATCACAAGTCCTTTTAGTTTAGCACTTTCAAACATGATATTGCCTATTTTACCATCGCATTCTCTCATTGTTTTACTTATTTGAGCTGTAATAACTTGTATTTTTACAAGTTATCATATCTCATATAGTTTTAAAACCCACCATAGGTTATGCATTTATTTTCATGCATCATTTTATATTATAAGTGTTATAACATATATACGAATATGCATGATTTAAATTACACAAAGCATGCTCATGCATCATATAATATAAGTGTTATAGTACACGCATGCATGCATTATAGTATACCCATGCAACATTTATGTTATAAATGTATAATATATGGTTGAATGGATATATGGAATGTATGCTATAGTATGATTCACTACTTAGTTATATAAATGTTATATATTAGTAAGGAATGAACATTTCATGAAGCATGACATTACCTTAGGTTACTTTATAAATATTAAAATTAACAGTATGTCTAGCATGCAATGATTGGTTTTTAATTGTTTCATTTATTTATAATTGTTATAATTAAATGAAATTATAATTAAAATCAATAATAAAGAGTTGCATGCAAACCTTAGACTATAATCATTTTTTTAAATTGTTTTAAAATATGATTGAGATATACCTAAGATCACATTTCTAATGAGATTAGAAATCTAAGTTTAATCTTTTGAATCGGTTTAATAGGATTAAATTGGTTCTTAATAAAAGATTAAATATGTAACAAATGTATCTATAAGGGAACTTTTGTCTAAGGCGGGTTCTGGCTAGGTTGGGGTACTTAAGTCGATGGAATCATGCATCCTTGGACCTAGGAACCTACCTAAAAAGGCGAATTAGATAGATTTGTTACATGCATGCAAGTTTTGATGAAATTTTATTAAAGATTTTAATAAGACTTAAATCAAAATTGTTTAATTATCAAAGATAAGAGTTATTTTTTAGCAAATTAAACGAGCACTTAGATAAAATCAGTAGTCGTATTTTTCTAAGTTAATTAACCCTAGGTAGAACACTGAGTGGGAGGAAAATGGGTATATGATACTTCATTGTTGCCTCTACGTGTTTCTCCCTAAAAGTTCACACCGTGAGATCTACTCTTGGCCTCGAGGCACCATGGGTGTCCCCCTATTGGTGGCATTTGGGTAGGTTAATATCAAGGTGAATGGCGAGAATGTTTATAGTAAGTGGGAGCAAGACGTGTGACAACACATCCCTCGGTCTCTCTCATTAGGTTGAATAAAGTTTCATGCATCACCTCGAGACATCGTGGGTGCCCCCCTAAAGGATGGCAGTATTGCATGGTGCTTTATTTGATCTCCAGAAATGGATTGGGTTGCTTTAGTCTCAAGTTCCAATTGGCTTTTCCCTATGGTTGGCTCATTGGGGCGGGACTCTAGAACCTAAAATGAGGGGTTACACTTACACAGAATTGTTAAGGATGTTAATAAATTTTGGACCGAACAATGGTGACTTTTAGTTACAGTGACAAGGAGTTGTTTCTGTCTAATGGTTAAGAATGTCAATATTTTAGTAAAGAGTCACTTGATCACCCTACGATGTCTTTTGTCCTGCCTCAAGCATCAGATGTCACTTAGGATACACTAGACTATTTTGCTAAAAATTGATTGGTTTTCTTAAATGTAGTTTAATGCAAGTAGACTAAAATAAGTTTGTTCTTTTTCAGAAATTTCATTAAAATGGCTACCTTTACACTTAGTCTACTAGCCACCGGTAAATTAACAGGAGGAAACTACGCTAGCTAGAAAAACACAATCAATACTATTCTAATCATCGATGACCTTCACTTTGTCCTAATTGAGGAGTGTCCTCCCATTCCACCTCCCAATGCTCCTCAAAATGTTTGATAAGCATACGAGCGCTGGATAAGGGCAAACAAAAAGGCCCGAGCGTATATCTTGGCAAGCCTTAATGAAGTCTTAGCCAAGAAGCATAAGCCCATGCTCACAACCCGTGAGATCATGGAGTCCCTGAGGGGAATGTTCGGACAACCATCTGCATAGCTTTAGGCATGACGACTGCTTTAGTAAACCATCTTCAATGCCCATATGCAAGAAGGGGCATCTGTTCGAGAACACGTTCTCAACATGATGGTCCACTTCAACATGGCGGAGATGAACAGGTCAAGGTTAGCATAATACTGGAATCTTTACTTGAAAGTTTCCTGCACTTCCGTAGTAATGTTATTCTGAATAGGATTGACTACAACCTGACTACCCTGCTCAACGAGCTATAGACTTTCCAATTCTTGTTGAAAAGTAAGGAGAAGAAGGGTAAAGCAAATGTTGCTTCATCTCCTAAAAGGTTCCACAAAGTTCGACCTCTGGAACTAAGTCTGTACCTTCTTCCTCTGGCACCAAAAAGTGGAAGAAAAGGAAGGGTGGAAAGGGGAAGGCTGCTAACCCAGTAGTTGTTGCACCAAGGGGTAGAAAACCCGTCAAGGCTAACAAAGGAAAATGTTTCCATTGCAACCAAGATGGGCACTAGAAGAGAAATTGCCTTAGATATTTGGCCGAAAAGAAGAAGGCCAAACAAGGTAAATATGATTTGCTTGTGTTGGAAACTTGTTTAGTGGAGAATGATGATTCTACCTGGATTATTGACTCTGGGGCCACTAACCATGTTCGTTCTTCATTTCAAGGAATTAGTTCCTAACGGCAACTAGATGTTGGTGAGATGACGATGCGAGTTGGAATCAGACATGTCGTCTCAACTGTGGCAGTGAGAGGTCTCCAGTTGACTTTACATAACAAATTTCTTGTTTTAAAAGATGTATTTGTAGTTCCTGATTAAAAAAGGAACTTAGTTTCTGTAAAGTGCTTGTTAGAACAATCTTATCAAATTAACTTTTCTTTTAATAAATTGTTTATTACAAAGAATGGTGTTAATATATGTTTTGCAAAACTGGAAAACAATTTGTATGTGCTAAGGCCATTAGCAACAAATGCTCTCCATAATACAGAGATGTTTAAAACTACTGTAAATTAGCATAAAAGACATAGAATTTCTCCTATGAAAAATGCCCATCTTTGGCACTTGAGATTAAGGCGCATCAATCTCAATAGGATTGAGAGGTTGGTGAAGAATGGACTTCTAAGCGAGTTAGAAGAAAATTCTTTACCTGTGTGTGAGTCATGCCTTGAAGGCAAGATGACTAAAAGACCTTTTACTGGAAAAGGTCATAGGGCCAAAAGAACCTCTAGAGCTAGTACATTTCAGACCTCTGTGGTCCGATGAATGTAAAAGCTAGGGGAGGTTATGAATATTTCATACTTTTACTGATAATTATTCAAGATATGAGTACCTTTATTTAATGCAACATAAGTCTGAATCTTTTGAAAAGTTCAAAGAATTCAAGCTAAAGTTGAAAATGCATTAAATAAAATATTAAAACATTTTAATCTAATCGAGGTGGAAAGTTTATGGATTTAAATTCAGAACTATATGATAGAATATGGAATAATATCCCAACTCTCAGCATCTGGTACACCTCCCAAAATGGTGTATCAAAAGGAGAATCGAACCCTGTTGGACATGATTCGGTCTATGATGAGTTACACTTCCTTACCTAACTCGTTTTGGGGTTAATGCAGTGGAGACTATAGCGTACATCCTAAACTGCGTTCCCTCCAAGAGTGTTGCTAGAACACCTTTGGAGTTATGGAATAGTCGTAAAGCTAATTTATATCATTTCAGAATTTGGGGTTGCCCAGCACATGTGCTTGAGGCTAATCCTAAGAAATTGGAACCACGTTCAAGGTTGTGCCTATTTGTAGGCTACCCCAAGGGAACGAGAGGTGGTTATTTCTTTGATCCTAAGGAAAACAAAGTATTTGTATCAACAAATGCTACTTTTCTTGAAGAAGACCACATAAGGGAGCAAAGGCCAAGAAGTAAGATTGTGTTGAATGAGATTTCCAAAGAAACTATGAATCTTCAACAAAAGTTGTTGAAGAACCTAGTACCTCAATAAGAATTGTTGAAGTAGGTTCATCTAGTAGGTCAAATCCACCTCAAGTGTTGAGGGAACCTCGATGTAGTGGAAGGGTTATGAACCCACCTATTCGCTATATGCGTTTAACTGAAATCCTAGCTATGGTAACTGATGGCGAAGTTGAGGATTCATTGTCTTACAAGAAGGCAATGGAGGATATTGACAGATATAAATGGATCAAAGCCATGGATCTCGAAATGGAGTTTATGTAATTCAATTCCGTATGAGATCTTGTAGATCAACCTGATGGGGTTAAACCTATAGGTTGTAAATGGATCTACAAGAGGAAACGGGGTGCTGATGAGAAGGTCTAAACCTTCAAGGCTAGACTGGTGGCAAAGGGTTATATCCAGGCTGAGGGAGTTGACTATGAGGAGAATTTCTCGCCTGTATCCATGCTTAAGTTTATCTAGATCCTCCTATCCATTGCCTTATAGTATGACTATGAGATTTGGCAAATGGGTGTCAAGACTGCTTATCTGAATGGCAATCTTAAGGAGACCATTTACATGGTGCAGCCCGAGGGTTCATAACCTAAGGTCAAGAGCAAAAGATTTGCAAGCTTAATCGGTCCATTTATGGACTAAAATGAGCATCTCGATCTTGGAACATAAAGTTTTATACTGCGATAAAATCTTATGGCTTTTATCAAAACGTTAATGAGCCTTGTTGTTAGAGGAAAACTTATGAGGGTGCACGCAATCATGTGTGGTACATGGCTTAAGCTATGCATTTATGCCCATGCATCGGAGGTCATGCGTTGGAATGGAAAATATGTGTTAATCTAGTATGCAATGACCACGCATTCCTATCACAAGTTTTCTTACGTTCGCGCCAAGTATAACGAGAACGCAAGTTTCTCGGGTAATCCGAGGTCGAACATAGGGACTTGTCACTCAATAATGTTGTGAAACAATGCATTTGAGGCAATGAATAAAAGTAAAAAGAAGAATTTTAATGGATTACACGCTACTCCTACTCCTAAGTAAAAAGATTGAGCAATAGAAGACTTGCGATGAGAATTGGTAGATACACAACAACTGTTAATGCATAGTAATGTTTATTATCTTAAATCGCTCGGGTATTCCTAGCTCGTCATACTAACGCATCGCACACCTCTCGGTGATCAGCCACATGACTATATCTCTATAGTGCATGGTTGCGTCGAGCATAAGATTGTGTCTATCTGTAGGAACAATGCATACTATGCTTTAGTGCGTTCCATCTCTTACCTTCTCAGGCAGTTAGACGTGGTTAATTAACTTATAGACAAGCATTGCAACAACCTATTAACAAGCGTTGCTATAGCCTTTCACCAAGCAAAGAGGATTAACTCACTATACTCGCACAACACACACCTCTCGGTAGATTGCTACATGCGTCCTATCTCTAGGCTACACGATTAAGTATGCGATCACCTTTGATAAATAAACGATGAAGGTAAACGATGATAAAGATAAAGATGATGAAGAAGATGGCATTGAAGGAATGAAGATATGCACTGATTACAAAATGTCTCAATATCTTAAGCTAAAATGTAATACAATTCAGAGGTTGGAGGAGAAATGAAAGACAATACGTCAAGGCTACTGGTGGTGCCATGGATGAATGGTGGAGATATCTCTCTCGAGCTCTATCTCTGGCGAAAGCTCCGATTGTCACTCGGTCTAGTTTGTGGAGAAGAAGAATTCTCACTGAAAATCTCGCTCATGCTCTCATCTGTGATCGCAAACCTCTGCCTTGAGGCAGAAGTTCGGATGTCTTGAAATGAAGATCCAATGAGCTATTTATAGAGTTTAAACGCCGACAGCTATCATGATTGCGTTATGTCTCACTGCTGCCTTTGTCGCGGTATGGGCAGTGTCACATCATCTTATCTTGTTGATACTTCCAAAGTATGTGTCTGAGCTTGATTCAACTGAAGTATCAACGCATTCTACCCAACTTGCGATCACCCTTCTATTTAAGGTTATCACTCCGTGGCCACAATCTCCAAGTGATTACTGCATTCGCTTGATCACCGAAACTTCCATGCGATGGACGCATGCGATCACCGCATGCATTCGTCTATGCAATAGCTCGGCTTTCAACGCATGCGTTTATCTTTGCAGTCGCCTGGCTTCAGCGCATGCGTTTGATTGCGATTTCTTATTTCCAGTGCATGCGTTTGATTCCTGCGATAGTTACAAAAATACACTTTGGCACGGAGTAACGCATAATATTGGGGTCAGTGAGGATTTAGGTGCTAATCGACGCGAAACTCAATTTTTCACAAATTCTAAGTATGATCACCGTATTTTCTACTTGTTAGCCCTCATAATTCTAAATAAAAGTCTTATAATAACTGGCATTTCTGCCAGTTATCAGTATACACGAAGATCATCAATTGTTCAGTAGTTTTTCTAGTGTTGTATGTAGACGATATCCTATTCGCTGGGAATGATGTAGGTTTACTGACTACAGTTAAGAGCTGGCTAATGACCCAATTCCAAATGAAAGATTTGGGAGAGACTCAGTTTGTTCTAGGTATTCAAATCTTTCAAGATCGAAAGTACAAAATACTAGCACTGTCTCAACTGTCGTATTTTGACAAGATGCTTGTCAAATATTTGATGCAGAACTCCAAGAGGGGCTTATTGCCTTTCAGGCATGGAGTTACATTGTCTAAGGAACAGTGTCCTAAGACACCTCAAGAGGTTGAGGAGATGAGACGAATCCCCTATGCATCTACTGTGGGCAGTTTGATGTATGTGATGTTATGTACTGGACCTGACATCTGCTATGTAGTGGAGATAGTCAGTAGATATCAATCTAATCCACGGAGAACGTGGGACTACATACTTGTGTATGGTTCTAAGGATTTGATCCTTATGGGAAACACGGACTTTGATTTTCAGACTGATAGGGATTCTAGGAAATCCACATCAGGATCAGTGTTCACTCTTAACAGAGGGGCAATAGTATGGCGAAGCACTAAGAAAGGGTGCATCGCTGACTCCACCATGGAGGCTGAGTATGTAACGACTTGTGAAGCTGCTAAGAAAGCCATTTGGCTCAAGAAATTCTTGACTGATCTGGAAGTTGTTCCAGACATGTCAAAGCCCATCTCACTTTATTGTGATATTAGTTATGATGTGGCCAATCCTCGAGAGCCTAGGAGTCATAAGTGTGGCAAGCATATAGAGCGGAAGTATCATCTCATCCAAAAGATTATGCATCGAGGGGACGTGATTGTTACGTAGATAGATTCGGAGCACAATGTTGCTGATCCGTTTACATATATAGTATGAATGTATGTTTGAAGTATGTTATTAATAATTTCATTACTTTAGTATATAATTGTTATGTATGTTAGTAATGAAATGAAATTGCATAAAGCGTGTCACCACTTTAGGGTAATTTATAATTGTTATAATATTACCTAAGTATGTTTAACTTGCCATGTATAGTTTTAATTTATTTCATTTGCTTATAATTGTTTATAACAAAATAAAATTAGAAATTAAAATAAATAAATCAAAATTGCATGCAAACCTTAGGTTAAAATTCATTTTTTAAATTAGTTTTAAAATTTGAATCATATATATCTAAGATCACATTTCTATGAGATTAGAAATTTAAGTTTAATCTTTTAATTGACTTAATAGGATGAAATTGGTTCTTAATTAAAAATATTAAATTTGTAAAAGAATGTTTCTATAAGGGATCTTTTGTCTAAGGCTAATTTTGTCTAGGTTGAGGTATTTAAGTTGACGGAAACGTAGCACCCCTACTTGAAAACTTACCTGGAAAAGGTGAATTAGATAGATTTGTTTCTAGCATGCAATTTTTGGTTAAAGTTTGTTAAAGTGTTTAATGAACTTTAATTAAAAAAAAAATGTTAACTATCCAAAGTAAATATTGTTTTTAGGCACATTAAACAATCACTTAGTTAAAATCAGTAGCCGAATTTTCTTAAATTAATTAACCCTATGTAAAACGCTCAGTGAGAGGAAAATTGGTATATGATACTTCATTTTATCCTCTTCACATTTCTTCCTAAAAGTTCACGTCATGAGATTTATACTTGGCCTCGAGGCACCTTGAGTGTCCCCTACGGATGGTGTTTATATAGATCAATATCAAGGTGAATGGAGAGAGTGTTTATAGTAAGTGGGAGCAGGAAGTGTGACAATACATCCCTTGGTCTCTCTCATTAGTTTGAAGTAAAGTCTCATGCTCGGTCTTGTGGCACCTTGAGTTTCCCCCTACGGATGACAGTTTTTTCCCCAATCAATTTTTCCTACGGTTAGCTCATTGGAGCGGAACTCTAGAATCTAAAATGAGGGGTTACACTTACAAAAAATGTTAAGCGAGTTTAACAATTTATGGACCAAACGATGGTGATTGATAGTTACAGTAACAAGGAGTTGTTTTGTCTATTGATTGATATTGTCTCATTTCAGTGAAGAGGCATCTGATCACCCTACGGTAGCTTTTGTTCCGTCTCACTGAAGCATCAATGCAATATAGATATTACATAGAGTACATTAGATTATTTTGCTAAAATTGATTGATTTTTTAAAGTGGTTTAATGCAAATATACTAATATAAATAATTTGTATGGTTTCAGAAAATTTATTTATAATGACTTCTACAACTCTAAATGGTCAGTTTGTAGTCAATCTTGTTCATAACAGCATTGCTACAGAACTATAGGAAACTTTCAGGTAAAGTTTCCAGGATGAAGCTAACTTGACTGACTTCATCGATGATAAACCCATTCATCTCCGCCATATTGAACTGGACCATCATGTTGAGAACATGTTCTCTAACAGATGCCCTTCTTGCATACAAGCACTAAAGATGTATTTGAGAGCATCATGCCTGAGCTATGCGAACGATTTTCCGAACATTTCCCTCAAGGACTCCATGATCTCACGATTCGTGAGCATGGGCTCATGCTTATTGGCCAAGACTTCAGAAACACTTGCCAAGATGTACGCTCGGACCTTCTCGTTTGCCTGTGTCCATCACTCATATACTTCTCGAACATTTCGAGCAGCATTTGGAGCCGGAATGGGGGGGCAATCCTCCATTAGAACAAATGGAGGTCATCAATGATTAGTATATTGTTGATTGTATTTTTTCAAGTCGTGTAATATCGCCTAATAGTTTTTCGACGACGAGAGAGATTTGATCATAGTTGGACTATGACTAATTGTTCAATAGAGGGATCAATGATACTTAAGGAGTTAGATGTAACTACAGGGATAGAACAGTAATTAGATCTAGCTATACTTACGAGAAATTTGTGAAGGATCAAAGCACCATTGATTGGTTATATCCAATGGATACGTAAATTTATATCTATAGTGCAAAGAGTTCGACTATAGGTCTTTAGTGGAGTAACTGGCAGTTAATGAATGTTGATTAATTTGATTAAAAGAGTTTAATCCATTATTGTCATATTATTGGAGCTTCGATCTATAGGTCCATAAGGTCCCCTCGTTAGCTCAATGAGGACTGATGAGAATCAAATTAATTTTGGTATGATTTGAATTGTTCAAATAAATTAAAGGAAATTAATTATATAGAATACAGTTAAATAATGTACATTGATACATTATAATATAATGTAGGTTGATACATTTTTATGAGAGAAATAAATGTTTGAATATGATTCAAATATTAATTATACGAATATGATTCATATAAAAACTATATGTTAAAATTTAATATGAGTATGATTCATATTAAATTTATATAGTTTTATGAGAGAAATAAATGTTTGAATATGATTCAAGCCCCAGAACTAGCCCTAAGGGAGCAGCTAACTATAGATGAGTGAATTCCTTCTTGTGTAGTTGTGTTCTCATCTCCTCAATCAGACGAATCCCAAAATGATAAGCTTATTGAGTCGACGAATCAAAGAAAATGCTTAAGTTACATCATATAACCTTGAATCTTAAGTTAACGGATTACTGCACAAGTAATATAAAATCAATCGACCATTGATTCAACTAACATAAAACTAGACGCTTTAGGGCATACACCCCAACATAAATAACTTTTCATCTGTTCTATTTTCTCTCCTTTCTCCTCCATCACCTTTTTTAGTTTCTGACTTCAAAATCGATAATACAAACTTTAAAGTCAATTAAGCTATATACATGTTTGTCATTTATCCAAATTCTTTAACGTAAATGAGTGTTTGGCTTATAAAATGTGTTCTTTTTTTATTACTTTACAATATTCCATTTTTACTATTAAAACTCAAAAGCTTCCTTTTCAGAAATAAAGTTGTACTTTATTTGTTATTATTTTTTATCTTTTCCTTTTTTTTTTTTTCTTATATTCTCGTAAGTCGTTAAATGTAGTTAAATCTCACTTTAAAGAATATTGTGTCAATATTAGTTGAATAGAAACTAAAGTCGAATATTTGGAGAAAAAAAAAAAAAAAAAAAAAAAAAAAAAAAAAAAAAAAAAAAAAAAACTAAACTAAAATCAAATGCTTGACTATTATTTTTTTGATTAATTATTTTTACTTTTTCTTTTTTAATTGATAGCAAGGGTGCGAAAGAATTCATCCATGGGCATCCAATCCCATCTTATCCATAGATATCAAATTTTAGTATTCTAATTATACATATAGAATTCTTATCCTCTCTCTTACCAAAAACGGCATCCATTATTGACTTGACTTAACCATCGAATTAAAGTAACATGTATATGTAGTTGAATCATTTGCTTTTCTTTAGCTCAACACAATTGTGACCAATTGAAAATCGAACTATCAACTTTTGAGATGATAACTAGTGTCTTATTCATTGAATCATGCTCGAATTGACAATCATTTATTTCTTTTTTCTTGAACAAAACTAAACCAATAGCTCCGTATTCATGCATTCATGAGACTCGACGAGTGCATATAAACTATGCTCAAAAAGTAATTAATAATATCAAGAAACATAACAAACCAAATGAATAACAGCAGTAAAGCTTCACCAGAATCCAGCAATGTGTATCTGCAAGAAAAACAATAGACAGTGATCTCTATGGAAGAATATTCTAATTCATTTTGTTTTGTTTACTGAAGGCACCAAAACCCCAAATGATAGATCCACTTGCTCCATTATTCTTTTGTTTTGACAATGAAAGGAAAGGCTAGAATCCAAAAAACAGTTCCTCCTTTTCATTGAGTAATCAAGATTCTGTGAGGCAATGCTGCCTTTATTTGCCTTCCATAGTAAGGGAAACACCAACATTATATTAGTCCCTTCCCTTTCATGGCCTCCATCCCTATTATCAACAATAAGCCTTTCCAGTGAGCTAAACCAAAACTGAAAATCTCTTCCCATTTCACTTATTAGACGTGTTCTTCAGGTCACCGTTCGACCGATTTCTTTTTTGTGGCTTTTCTTCTTTGATGTTTTTCAAAGGAGAGCTCACTGTCATCACCAAAAGCAATTGAGTTGGACTATAGAGAGAGGGAGAGTTTACTGAGAATATATACCTTCATATTCCTAAGAATTGAGAGTTGATTAGCCAATTGGCAGAGTTGAATGAAACTGTGCATCATATATATAGTGTTGAATATATTAAGATGCATTAGATAGGTGTCAAAAATGTAGTTCAATGGCATCTGATTCTCTTTACAGACCTTTATTGGATCCCCAACAAATACTTCTTATGTCAACTGAATAAAGATATTCTGTGATCGTAAAGGCTAAGCAAAGCATCTACCTGCTAGGCATGAATTTGTGCCTACTGTCATCTCCTTATAAGTTGAATATATGAAACAAAAATGCTAGAATAGTGATAAAAAAGGAAAAATGAAAAGCATGAAGATGGAGAGAGAGATAACTCACCCAATGCACCAGCGACACAAGCTGAGGCTGGAGTACACAGAGATCCCCTACAACTGTGATGGGTGCAAGGAAGCTGGTATAGGCTACAAATACAAGTGCCAGCAATGTGGGTTCAACTTGCACAAGGTTTGTGCCATTGGTGCCCAAAGAATCACCCATCCTTTCTATGAAAAATGTGAATTTAAGTTATACTATTATCCCCCTGGCAAAGGAAAGCGAGTATGTGATGCATGTAGAACTTATGTTCATGGATTTGTGTACCACTGCAATAGTTGTGACTTCGATCTCCATCCTTGTTGTGCAAACCTACCACAAGTCCTTGATGATGGAAAACACAATCTCTACCTGTGTAACAAGCTCTCGAGCTCGTGTCACAGCTGCGGAGGGAAGGGACTCGGTTGGTCTTACAGGTCGCACTGCAAAACCTACAACCTTCATCTGTCATGTGTGAAGGAGATGCTGCTGGAAAGCTGGCAAGCCATATATTTTAATGTGGATAAGAATAAGGTTAGGCAAATGCATACTTCCATCCCAAGCCTCAAGGGATCACTGCAAAACCGTTCTGGGGCAAGAGGAACAGTCAAGAAGTATGGTCAGATGGCTGGTACTGCAGCTCGTGCCATTATCTCCGCCATTCTGGGGGACCCTACAGCTATAGTAGCAGCAGTAGTTGGTGGCATCATATCAAAGTAAAATGAGGGCACAAACAATCATGTATTCTTGATTTTGTTTGTAAATTACTAATAATGTGTGCAGGTTAGGGGTCTTCAGGTTGAATTATTGCTTCTGTGAGTGATGGGTTTGTGTGTGTATGCAAATAAAACTACTCTAGGAAATGCCTGACTGAGTGAAAAGGGAAACTGCAGTATCAAGTAACCTAAATTCTGTTCACAACTCTCTGGTCCAAGCAGAAGAATAGGAACTACTTTCAAGCATATTCTTCCTGTTCCTGCCAAGGAGAGTAGAATCAAGAATGGTGGTCTTGAATACTGAAATCTAAACTTCATTTTGCTTACATTTAAACTCTAAAAGCTCGGTATCATGACTCAGCAGCCAAAAACATACTTGTAAAAGTTATACGGTTCGAATACTTCAAAAATATAAAGCAAGAACAGAATTGATAGCTGAGAGATCCAGTTGCCCTTTGGCACATTTTCTCTATGCACCACAAAGAAGCTATTCACTAACTGTTTAACGTCAACAGAACCAAACATAATAGATTCTGTACTAAATGATAACTTGACCAACAGACTACTCAAATGCTTGAAATGAATATGATAAATAAGCAACCAATATAACAAGTCCCGGAGTTCAAACTGATGTATTTGACAAAAGACAGAACTTCAACTATGATTGTTTAAATGAGTCCAAAAATCACGACATGCAACCATTAGTGAAAATATGAAGGAAAAATGCAAAATAAGCTAATTTTAATTGGGGATAAGGGAGGGACAGTGGGAGAATCAAGAGTATGTTGTAGAATGCCAATCTAACAGACCAAACTTCTTTTGGTTACAATCCAACATGTCACTCAAACTACATTCGACATTGTTTTGTTTCAAAACTTTGTGTCGTAACTCCAGTCTATTGTTCAAACCAGCAACTTCTTCAATTCTTCTCCCCATAACTTCTATCAAGAACTTGATCCGTGGTTCTATAGAATGATTTATGCTCTTAACCAAAATAGGAGGGTAACCAGCCACCAGAGCTACTACCTGGGATCTCGAAAACCACAGTTCTTCAGGAAATCAAAACAAAGTCTCAAAACTTTGTCAGCATCCCTACGTAAAACCTCAGGGTAGCCAACTGCAACTGCTTGAAGATCTACGTCCTTCAAACCTATAGATTTCAGAAACTCTAATGTAGGATGTAGCCTTTCATCGACACTATACCCCATAAGAAATGGATATTTTACCAAAACTTTGCCAATCATCCCTTCCTTATCAAGGCCAAAACTAGCAAGAAAGTCCAGAATCACAGTAAGCCTTGGGACAATACTGTAGCTAATAAGCCTGGGATTGATCAAAATCATCTTCCCAACCTACTTCTCGGGGGATATTTCTAAGGGATATCCAACTATGGAAATGATTTTGAGTTTAAGCTCATAGGAAGAGTTAAAAGGAGAGTGGGAGAGCTTTGTCCTACGTGAAAAAAATTTAGCAGGCATTCTAGATAAGAGTTCAAAGTATGTTGGTGGTAGAAATATAATCCTTTCACCATGCGTGTGTCATGGTGTGCCTTTGTCGTTCATCCAAAAAACTAAGTTTTTATTTCCTCTGATTGTTTCTGTTTTGAACAACCTTCTCATCAATTCTATAGTCTATTTGGAGGCTATGTTAACCAAACTTTCAAGGGTAGCGATTTCTTGGGCGAAGCTTCTCTTGCATGCTATGAAAAAACATGCAAGAAAATTTAGAAATGACCAAAGCAACTATTAAGATTTGATTAACTTTTAAGGATAAAATTGCATTGTTGAGCAATATGAAAATGAAGTAAAATGTCAATGACCAATGTGCACAAATAATGAACGGTCAAAATTTTGAACCTAATAACTTTTGAGATCTCTTATAAAGATTGTTTCACCACATATTCAAAATTGAAACCGTAGATTTTTTTTTATCGTGATTAATTTATTTGGCAACCTAATCATCCAAAAATACTAAGTCATCTCACCACCATTTTGTTTAAGAATTGATAGAATTTAATAGTAGGGACCAAAGTAAGCAATTTTTAAAAGTTTAAGGATTAGAATGAAAATTTTTAAAAGTTTAGGAACCAAAATTAGGGGTGTACATAGTACGGGTTGGACCGAGTTGGAAGATTTTTGTGAACCAACTCAAAAATTCAGTTGGCTAATAATGAACCCTCTTTTTTGGAGGGTCAACCCAACCCAACCCAAACCAAAGTTTACGGGTTGGGTCAAGTTGGGTCACCGGTTCTATTTTTTTTTTTAATTTGACTGTTTTTTTCGTTACTTCCTTAATCGTTCTCTTCTCATTGTCTATTGAAGGATTTGATTTTTGTGGATCAATAATCCTTCATATTTAAAAAAGTGAACTAATTCTAAATATATTATATCAAATCAATTAATAAAAATTTAATAATAAAAAACATGTAATCTTTGTGAAATTTTAGCATTCGTAAAGTGGGTTTTTATGATCCGATAAAGAATCAAACCTATTTAGACATTCAACTACAACCACCATAAATTCAATATAAACTTCAAAAGAAACTTCCTCGAATAATTCAATTCAAATGTTCAAGTTCAAAATCTCTACTCAAAGACACAAAGTTCAATATTAATCATTCCAAGTTCAATAAAAAGTCAAGTCTAATAATAACTATTGGTTTGTTACATAAAATTTCAAATCATTCAAAAGACCAAAATTGAGAAGTGAGAAGTGAAGAGACCAAATAGAACAAAATTCAAAGTTTAGAAACCAAAAGAGGATTTAAACCTAGATTTTATTTAGGTCATGGCCTAATTGTGTGTATGCCACAATGATTACAATAGTGTTTTTTTAGGAACTCTTCATTGTAAAAGATAAAAATAATAAAAATAATAAAAAAAAATAAAAGTTTAAGTTTTTCATTTTAAAATTTAATTTGGGAGAAAAGACAAAGAACGTGTGACAAACTTCCTTTTTAAAATTTAATTTGGGAGAAAAGATGTATTTTTGAGTTTTTATTTAAAAAAAAAAAAAAGTTTTTCCAATGACATTTTTTTCCTATCATTAAAAAAAATTCTTTTTCGAATTTGATTATTTATAGGATCAGTTTTTATATTTTATTTTATTTGAATTGGTTGTTTTAGTTAAGTAGATTTTGTTTTAAATACAGCATAGTTGTAGGGATTTGTTTTAAATATTTTATTTCATTTTGATTTTGTAAACCTAGAATACTATATTTGATTTTATTTTGTTGGATTAGATTTTGTTTTATAATATTCATTTTTAGAGGGGTACAATAGTCCACTTCAAAATTAAATAAACTAAATAATATGAACATTTAGACATTTTAAAAGTTAAAAATAGGATTAGACAATTTTCACAAACATCATATTAATTTACATTTGTCCAGCTATTTTAAATTTTTTTTTACTATCGAGTTTACTATTTCCTATGCATTTTCTTTAACAAACATCCCTATAATAATTAGAGAAGAGTTTGTTTAGGGAAAAGAAATCATCCAATTAGATTCCTCAATTTAAAATTAAAAAAAAAAAAAAAAAAAAAGAAAAAGAAGAATCACCCAACGATCTCGTCAATAAAAAAAGATACTTTAGTGATATCAATCTCAATCCCATTTATCAGTTTAATCACATCTAACCAATCCGATTAAACTAAAATTGAACATAAATTGATTGTCGGGCTCAACAACTTCAACACAAATTGTCTATACCTCAAGAACTTTGAGTTTCTTGAAAATACGTCAACGATATTTTTCATCTTAGCCTATCAAAATTATGGATTCACATAATCATAAATATTAATACATACCATTTCTAATCATTTTCTCTAATATCCAAACTAAGAGAAAAATCATACCCTTAGATTTTGATTTGGGTTGTTTTTAAAATATAGAAAAATGATTCAAAATATTTACAAAATATAACAAAATTTTAGAACTATCAATGATAAATACTGATAGACTTAGTGACATTGATAGATACTGATAAAAGTTTATCAGTGTCTATCAACATCTATCATTGATAGTTCTCAAATTTTACTATATTTTATAAATATTTTCAACGATTTTACCATTTGAAATAATTTCCTTTTTAATTTCTATCTTTACTCCTCTCCACCAAATATCACCACATGGGAGGGACATAAAAGGCAAAACAAAATGAAATTCTATTGATCCTATTGGTCCAACCATTAGAAGGATAAGTTCACAAGCTTAGTCATCATATTAGTAGGAATTATCAGACAAGATTCTCCCCTTTGACTTTTGAGTTTAACTCAAAAGTCAAAAGTAGTTTTCATGTCTTTTTTTGGTGGTTGAAACTTGTCTATATAATTGCTACAATTTGTTAAATATGTTTCATTATCAATATATTATTTGCATTTTAGTACAAGGGCTAATGAAATTTTGGGAATTACAAGGACTACCAACCAAATTTATTGACATATGAGCAAGATACTAGTTTTGAAACAAATGTCTAAATCTAACATTGAGACCAAGTTTAGTTAGATTAAATAGTGTTTAGTTTTTCAAGTTTCAAAATTGTTTTGTTAAGAGCTCATATGAACTATTTGATCATTTTTTTTAATTGTATTTTTTACCTTTTTTACAAATTTTACATAGCTCCGAGAGAAACATTTAAATTCATATCCAAATTCTAAATTTTAGAAATAATTTTTTTAAAAAAACTATAATTCTGTTTGATAACTATTTTGTATTTGATTTTTTATTTATGATTTTTTAAAATTAAGCTTATATACTTTAGGGTTTTTTTTTTTTTTTTTAGATTATGTAATCTACTTTTTGTAAGAGTTTTAAAAAATAAGCTTATGAAGAATAGTTTTTAAATCATTTCACAAAGTAAATTGTTATAAATGAAGTCTGTTTTTCTTTTTAAATTGTGTCAAAATTTGACTTAATAGATAACAAAACAAAGAAACTTCATATATAAAAATAAAGTCTATAACCTTTTCAAATAGAAAAAAAAAATAGAAGCTTAATTTAAGAAAAATAAATATCTAAAATTCGAATGATTCTCAAAACGATTAAATAATGAATTATAAACCAAAGAGAAATCAACCATTTACCTAGAGACAAACCTTTACATTTTAATCTTTCAATTTAAAAACTTAAAAGACAAAATAGAGATAAACTTTCAATATTAACTATTTAATACAAAACCTTTAAAATTGATAGACTAAGATAAAATTATAGTAACCAATTCAAATGTTTAAGTCAATGTAAATGGGTAATTATTAAACTTAAAAAAAACAAAAAAAAAACAAAATTATAATGGAATGCCTCAACTATTGGCAGCATTACTTCAATCATTCCTCCAATAGTGTAGGCATACCCTATCACAATGGACCATTTCCATTTATTAATTACTGTTTGCTATGTGTTTAACTTTTTAAATATCAAATATCTACACCAAAAATTACACATTTGAATCTTGATCATTGGAATTAGAAAAGAAAAATAAAAGATGAAGATGTCCTTTGATAATAATTTTATTTTTGGTTTTTGGTTTTTGAAATTTATACTCATTTTCTTATAACTTTTTTATTATAATTTTCATTCTTTCTTACTGAATTCTTAATTAAATTCATCTTCATTGTTTTTAATTTTTTTTTTTTTTAAAAAAAGGACATCAATTCTATCGAGAGTGAATATAAGTTGGCTTAGTCTTCGATTCAAGAAACTCGTTTTCCAAGTCATGACATGAAAAAGTACTTTTGGAAATTGTTGTGAGTTCTAACTATTCCTCAAAAGATGAAAATCTTTGTGTGACATGCTTGTCTCAACTCTCTTCCAACTTGCAATATATTGGCTAGTCGTTGCATCATTATTTGTGAGTGTTGCTCTATTTCATTTTGCTCCTAAATCTAGTATCCATATCATGTGGTACTATAAGGGAAAGTAAACATAAATGGTCTCCTTGATCTCTTAGTCTTAATATTTTTTCTTATTTTAGTTTTTTTCATGATCACACATCTTCCAATTCATATCCTATCTTGTCGACGATGAAGTTTTGTTGAATCTTTGGATCTTTTATAATGAATTTTGATGCGACAACCCTGAATAATGAAGTGGGAGTCGTAGCCATTGTTACTCTTGACTCAAATTGTGATGTTATACTTGTTAGGAAAATCATTTTCTTCATGGATTTCGTTGAACTTCCAAAGACCATTATCGTATTTTAGGAAATTTCTAAAGCTCCTGAAGCTGGCATAACACTTTCTAAGCCAAATCATTTTCTCTTATCCTTTAAAATATCTTAGCATTGAGAATGCGAGATCCATGAATTATGTGATTCTATTCAAAGCTTCCTTTTTAGTCAACCACAAGAGTAACTCCATTTGAGTTAGCTAGCTTCCCATGCTCGAAAATTCAGATACAAGTGAAGAATTCCTTTTTCTTTAATAACTAAAACTTTATTGGACTTAGTTGGTTAAAAAGTCTGTTGTAAAGTTGCTAATTTGTTTATCTTGCTTCTACATGTATTTCCTTTCCTTTTTGCCAATATAAAGGCATTCTGATATATGAATAAAATAAGTCAACATGGTATAATAGCATAAATGAAATAAAAGAACTTTCCCTCCAAAAAAATTTTCCCTCCATCTTCATTATGACGGGAATTGAAAAACTTATTTCTTCATAAACTTCAAACTTGAACAACTCCATGGAAAATCCTCGAGCTACAAATTCTTCCATTCTTGAATAGTACAATAATCTGTATTACCTTCATTCCTCATACAATACTAGTCTTATTTTCGTTTCCAATCTCCTTACAGAATCGAATTACAATTCATGGAGTCAAGAATAGGACTCACTGTCAAGAACAAACTCGGGTTCATCAATGGAGAAATTCCTCGTCCTTCTGGTGAGTTGTTCAGTTCTTGGATCATATGTAATGAAGTTGTTACCGCTTGGATTCTTATTTCGCTTTCTAAAGAAATCTCAGCAAGTATCAATTTTCTGACTCTGCATAAGAAATCTGGTCTGACCTTCAAGATAGATACCAGCACAAGAATCGATCTCTGCTTTTCAAATCAAGCGTGAACTATCGAATCTAGCTCAAAACCAAGACTCTGTTACTATGTATTATGAAAAGTTGAAGACACTGCGGAACGAATTGGTTTCATGTCGACCTTCTTGTTCTTACGATAAATGCACTTGTGGAATAGTTAAGAATTTACAAATTTATTTCCAAACAGAATATATTATGACGTTTCTCATGGGATTAAATGAAACCTCTACTCCAATTCGATCTCAATTGTTGTTGATGGAGTTAGAACCTACTATCAGTCGTGCCTTTTCTTTGATCGTATAAGAAGTTGATCAGAAAGCACTTTACTCATCTCCTAGTCTCAACATACCATCAATAACATCTGTTGTTGCCCTTCTTGTGAAAAATAACTCCTCTTTCACTTCATCACAAAATAATTCAAATAATTTTCGCAACAATAATCAGCACAAAAAGAAAGAGAAACCAGTTTGCACCCATTGTAACTTTCAAGGGCATACTGTGGATCGATGCTACAAGTTCCATGGATATCCTCCTGGTCACAAACTTTATAAGTTTCCTGATGCACCAACAAAGACAGAACATGTTGATTCTATGTCATCTCTTACTGTTGAGCAATGCCAAGGCTTATTAGCCATCCTTCAATCCCACTACAAGACCAAGACATCCAACACTATGCTAGAGTCGTCCAATACTAATGCTTACATAGCAAGTATTTGTTCCATTACTGATCTTTCTTCTAACCAATGGATTATTGACTCTAGTACTTCTACTCACATTTGCTATAATAAAGCATTATTTACTGCCTCACATCCTATTAAAGAAGTTTTTGTTTAATTTCTTTACCAAATCAGTCTCAGATTTATGTTGTATTTATTGGAGATGTACAAGTTAGTACAGAGAAGAGATTGTATTGAAGAATGTATTATACATACCAACATTTCATTTCAATCTGATTTCCATAAGTTCAGTTAAAATTTGTGATGATTATTGTGAAATTTAGGACAAGTCCTCTTTGAAGATGATTGGCAAGACTAACATATGGCAAGGGTTATATGTACTACAAACTAAGACTGATAAGTCACTGAATCTCTCTGTTTTGAATTCTATAGTATCCACATAAATTGCTTGTTCATCTACTGCTAAACATTCTGATTTTACTTGGAATAATCGTCTTGGACATCCCTCTACAAACATCTTAATTCATTGAAAAGTCTTTTACATGTTGATTTGGATAGTCCTTGTCATAAATGTTTAAAATGTCCATTAGCAAAACAAAGACGTCTGTCTTTTCAAAGTAATAATAAAATTGTTGATCACATAGTTGACATTATACATTGTGATGTTTGTGGGCCTTCTCATGAACCTACTCATGTTGGATATCAATACTTTTTAACAATAATTGATGATTTTTCACGATATACTTGGGTATTTCTCATGAAAAGAAAATCGGATGCTCTTACCATTGTTCCTTGATTTTTCCAACTAATTGAAACTCAATATGGTCAGTCTATTAAGGTTCTCCGGTCTGATAATGCACCAGAGTTAGCTTTCACTGAATTCTTTGCCTCCAAAGGTATTCTACATCAATTTTCATGTGTTGAAAGACCTGAACAAAACTTAGTAGTTGAGATAAAATACCAACATTTGTTAAATGTTTCAGCCTAGATTGCCTATTGCCTTCTGGGGAGAATGTATACTACTGCATCATACTTGATTAATAGAATTCCATCAACATTCTATCTTGGCAAACTCCTTTTTATCGATTAAATGGTAAAAATGCTGATTATCATTCACTTCGCGCATTTGGTTGTCTATGTTTTGCCTCTACTTTATCTTCCCACAAATCAAAAAGTTTCATCCAAGAGTCGTTGTATCTGTCTTTTTGGGATATCCTACAGGAGTCAAAGGCTATCGCCTATATGATATTGAAAATAAGAAATTCTTTATATCTAGAGACATTTTTTTTAATGAAAACATCTTTCCTTTCCATCAGATCAGTTCTCAAGAGGAAGTTATTGACTCTTTTCCTAACTTGCTTTTACCAGTACCTTTTAATTTCTCAAGGAGTTCTTCCGATCACATCATCACTCCATCATCTAATGATATTGTACCTAAGGTGAATGATGTAGTTGGTGATCATCCTGAGGTGAATGATGCAGTTCGTAATCATCCTGATGTGAATGATGTAGTTGGTGATTATCCTACTGCTAATTATAATGGTTCTACAAATGATTCTACCAATGAGGATCATCAGCATCTCTCTAATTCTCCCAATAATGATAGTCTAAATAAGCAGCCCTCCCTCCCCTCCCCCCCTCCCCCCCCCCCCCCCCCCCCAAATCTACATCTACAAGAACAACCAAACAGCCTTCATATCTTCGTGGTCATCACTGTAACCTACTGTTACATAAACAACCTACACAAACATCTGTAAAATTTTCACTGCAAAATGTCCTATACTATGATACGTTGCACTCCTCCTATAGACATTTTGTGCTGGATGTTTCTTCTACTTATGAACCAACATTTTACCATCAAGCAGTTCCTCATGTACATTGAACCATAAAAAATGAACTTTTTGTTGTGGAGACTAATAAGACTTGGTCTATAGTTTCTTTACTTGCTTGGCAACACTCAATTCGATACAAATGGATATATAAAGTCAAGTATAAAGCAGATGGAAGCATTGACCAATACAAGGCTCGTTTAGTGGCGAAGGGGTATACATAGCAAGAGGGACTTGATTACATCGAAACCTTTTCCCCTATTGCCAAACTTGTAAGTGTCAAGGTTCTCCTCACTCTTGCAATCTCCAAAAATTGGCCCTTGGTTCAGCTAGATATCAATAATGCTTTTTTACATGGAGATTTAGTTGAAGAAGTATATATGGACTTGCCATTAGGAACACAATGTTGTTCACAACCAGGGGAGCATTTAGTTTATCATTTACACAAGTTTATTTATGGGTTGAAAGGTTGAAACAAGCCTCTAGGCAATGGTTTGACAAATTTTCAAAGGCTCTCATTTGCTTTGATTTTCTCAGTCTAAATCAAATTACTCATTGTTCATTCGAGGCTTTGGAGACTTTTTTATAGCCTTACTAGTGTATGTGGATGACATAATAATTACCGGTGCTTCATTATCAATGTTGAATCAGTTGAAAGACCACCTTCACAGTACCTTCAAATTAAAAGATTTGAGCCCTCTTCAGTATTTCTTAAGTCTGGAAGTAACAAGATCTTCAAAAGGTATTGTTTTATCACAATGCAATTATGTTCTACAATTTCTGGACGATAATGGTCTTCTTGTTTGTAAACCAGCTACATTGCCCTTTGATCCAAATTTAATGCTCAGTTCAGAGGCTGGTACTCTCCTATCTGATGCCACAGTGTATCAAAGATTTATTGGACGTTTATTATACTTGACTATATCTCGTCTTGACATATCCTTTGTTGTCCATAAGCTCAGTCAGTTCGTTGCTTAGCCAAGAAAGCTTCATCTTGATGCTACTTTATCATTACTCAGATATTTGAAGGCTTCTCCGGGACAAGGCATCCTTTTACAACCTGTTCCTTCTTTTCAATTGAAAGCTTATTCTGACGCTAATTGGGGATCCTGCCCTGACTCAAGGAAGTTCGTTTCTGGTTTCTGTATATTCTTGGGACAATCTCTCATAAGTTGAAAGACTAAAAAGCAATCCACTAATTCAAGATCTTCTATGGAGGTTGAATATCGAGCATTGACAACTACAACAAGTGAATTATTGTGGATTAGTCAACTTCTCATGGATCTTTCAGTTTCTACCACTCATCCTTATTGATATACTGTGATTGAGTTGCTGTCCATATTGCAGAAAATCCAGTGTTACATGAACAGAAAAAATACATAGAAATCGATTTTCACTTTATTCATGACCATATTGTTCGTGGCACTGTCAACCTTCTTCAAATTCGGTCACATTTGCAGTTAGCCGACGTCTTTACCAAGGCTTTACCAGCTTCTTCTTTTTTCCTTAATGTCCAAGATGGGAGTCATTGATGTATCCCTTCTATTTTGAGGCGGAGTATTAGACTTGGTTAAAAAGTCTATTGAAAAGTTGTTAATTTGTTTATCTTGCTTCCACGTGTATTTCCTTTCCTCTTTGCCAATATAAAGGCATTCTCATATATGAATAAAATAAGCAAGATTTACTTACTCTCTTGCTCAACAAACTTCTTCTTCCCCAAAAGTGAAGACTCCTTCAACTCCCAATTCTTTAATGCCCAAATCCAATCCCTTCAATCTTCTATTTAAACCCCGCTCTTCTTCAAACTTCAATCAACCAATCGCCATGTTAGGTTTCATTTTCCTCAATTCGCCCGTACGATTCCTCCGGATCCTCCTCTTTTACCTCAACCAAGCCATTCTCGCCGTCGCCACTCTTTTCCGCCGCGGATCCCTGCCAGAATTTGACAACTCCGACGCCGGAACTCTGCTCGTGAGAACCTACGAAGAATTGCAGAGGAACGATGATGATCGACCGAAGGAAGAGGAGATTTGCTCAATATGTTTGATGGAGTTCGCGAGAGAAGATTCCGTGTACGAATTGCCGGACTGTAAGCATGTTTATCATTTCAATTGCATCGAGAAATGGCTGGAGAGGAATCGCTTCACTTGTCCGCTCTGTAGATGCTTCTTCTTCAACATCAAGAATCGCCATGAGAAGAAGAATAACACCAACCTCTGCTTCGTCGTTCCTGATAATCCTTCCTGCCTCTATTATTTCTTGCAGTGATTTCTGTTGATTAATTGTTTTTGACTTTGGAAATTGCTGATGGTTCAATTTCCAATTCCTTTTGTGTAAAAATCAAGGAGAGTTGTTTCTTGTGATTGAATTTTAATTCGGAAATTCTTCTGGAAACTCATTCTTTATTAGTTTTATCAATGCTTTACATTATGACATTTATGAAATGAAATACATTAAAGGATGAATGAGATTCATAAATTAATTAATACGAAAAATATCTGGTCTATAGTTTTTAGTATAGTTTTTAAATAAGCTCGAGTATAAGTTTTCACCCATGCTCATTAGTTATCACTTATTTTAGAATATTTTTTAAATAATGTTATTTTAATAAGTAATGACAAAATAGGATTGAGGGGATAGAAAAAAAAAATAGAGTTTGTATAATCGTGGACTGGGTACACGATTAGGAAAAATGTGTACCGGTTTACCCTGAATTAGGTATGCTGTTTACCCTACCCTGAATCGTGTACTTGATCTAGGACTTACACTCCACATGGCTGTCATGTTCCACCTTTTGCCACATTGCAAGATAATAATCATGTACCTAATACACATAATAATCATGTACCTAATAAACGTGTACGACAAATGGCCGAAAAAAATATAGTGTGACATAAAAATATCAATGGTAGAATCGAACCATGACATGTGAAATGCAAACAGTGGAAGTACGGTTGCAAATAGAATGTCAATTATAGACGCGTGTGACAAGCAAAGTTTTTGGTGATTAGAAGAACTCATACGCATAGCTTCTATATTGGTTGAATGATGTTGTGCACTAACTATTTTTTTAGTGGAGTTTTCTAGTCATTTAGCCTTGCAATAGAAGGTTTCAAATATTGTAGGCCATTGATTCAAATAACGGGACTCATCTCTGTGGCAAGTACAAGGGAAATTGTTGACAACCTAATCTATTAACTCAAATGTGCATATATTTTTCCTTTCTTTTGCTATTATTGAAGAAGAGAGTACATCTAGTTGATCATGATTTCTATCTGCATTTCGAGAATATATAACCCATTATATGCTTAATTTTTATAGACGTAGAAGTATTCTAGCTTTAGTTAACAATGAGAAGATTGTTGGGATTGATGTCCTAAATCTCGTGGGTCCTGTAGTTTATAATTGTAATGTACAAACAATTTATTTATCTAATAAAATTAGAGGTATTTTATTTGAATTTAGTAGCATTAGCCCACAAAACCAATAAACTAAGATCCAATGTTATCTTCTATAACTTAAACATGTATGCGGAGACATATAAGTGGATCATTGTTTAAAGGATAACCTAAATGGTCAGTAGTAGATGGATAAGGTTGGGTAACTTATCCTGGTGGCACTACGAACACGACCCATTTTGTGGTTGTTATAATTGTGTAAAGTACTACAAGTGATCTGATCCTAATTATTCATGTGGAGACGTGTGAGCGAGGGTGTTTTATGCAAAGAGTTTGTATAAGACTGAAACACGAAATGAATAGTCTCGCTATATAACACCATTGATAGAAGAGACTTACATTTCACCAGGATGACCATAGGTGACTGGACCTGAATCCTATGTGAGTTGTGAACTTCTCTCCATGAAGCGGTCCTTTGATATGCATAGGTGAGAATGGTCAATTTCGCTGACTCAATATGTCTACCATTTTTTGGACTCATTTGATTGGGCACTGGGAATGCAGTTTCACAAGAAGGAATTCACTCCTTTATAGTTAGATCAAGTAGAGAAATTGCTTCCTTAAAACTAATTCTGGGGCTTGAACAATGTGCACCACACTCTTTCTTGGCTCAAGAGAGATTTGGTCATAGTTGGAATATGACTTATTGTCCATTAAAGAGATGAGGGTACTTAAGAGTTAGATGTAACTACAAGGCCAAAATGATAATTTTGGCCCAACTATACTTATGAGCAATTTGTGAAGAGTCAACGCACCATTGATTGGTTATATCCAATGGATACAAAAATATATCCGTAGTGAGAAGAGTGCAGTTGTCAATCTTTAGTGGAGTGTCGACAGTTAATGGAAATTGGTTAATTTAATTAAAACTAATCGAGTACCACTAGACCTTCAATCTATAGGTCCATAAGGTCCCCTTCATATCTCAACTAGGATTATTAAGAATCGAAATAATTTTAGATTAATATGAATTGTTCAAATTAATTGAGAAAATTAATTATATATATGATATAATTAATATAATGTATTCGATACATTATAATATAAAGTTTTATTTGAGAGAAAATAAATATTTGAATATGATTCAAATATTAATTAAATGAATATGATTAATACAAATACTAAAGGTTAAGTTTAATATGAATTTGATTCATATTAAATACAATATGTTAATTGGGAGAATATTAAACTATAGGTTATATTATATATGATATAATATAACCTATAGGTTATATGTTGTATTAGATATAATATATAGTTTGATATATGTTATATGTAGTAAATTAGTTATTATCAAATATATATTAATGAAATTAAAAAATATTTTTTTTCATTTATTATTATTTAAGTTTTGAATTAAATCAAGGGAATGAGTTATGTTTAACTCCCTTCCCTTATTTCTCTCAATTTTAATCGTGGGATTGAGAGTAGTTTTGAGAGTTCTTCTTCTTCTCCTTTGGTTAGAAACAAAACAAGCACTCTACTCTTAATACAATATTTTTTTCCACAAATTTCTTCCTCTCAAAAGATTCTCCTTTCCAACTAATGCACAATTAAGTAAGAGCATATATCTTTAATATAAAAATAAAATATTACATATTTTTTTGTTCTAATTATTCATTTACAATAATTTCAGATCATCTACATGCCATACACACACTAGAGACTATGACAATATTGCCTAATTATGGTCATAATGGTCCAAAGATTTGATTGACAATGAGCCTTCTTATATGCTTTTGTATCATAGAGTGGCATCACTCAAATCAGACGTTAAAGCAATTTGGATTGCGACAAACGGTGCCCTCATTGTATATACAAACCTCCAACTACATCAAAATGACTTAAGAGGTAAGCACAACCAAGACTGACAATGACTTCACATAAACTACATATCGTTGCGGTATGCACGTCGTGATCCATGGAGATATAGTGGATGGGTCAATTACATCATATGACTATTTACCCTTATACGACTCAATTTTGAAAAGATATATTACGTATGACGACTTATTATTATTGCATGATAAGAATTTTATTATATATTTTTTTAAATTACATTTTATGAATATTATTTTATATTAATCTCTTTTTTGATGCAGAATAATTTTGTTCAATATATACACATAATTTACCGCAATTAGATTCAATGTGTGGCCAATGTGTGGTTAATGTAGAAGATATCGTTGAGCAGATATGAAGACTTATTGTTGTTGCCACTAATAGAAGACCTATTCATCATAGATGCCAACGACAACAAGCTAAGAATATTCCAGAGGAACACATTGGCCAAGAATCTCTCACATAGTTAACAACACAACAAGTTTTGGTCATCAATAAGAGTATTTTGCGCACAATGAATTTTTGTCTGTTATCACCAAACAAGGTATTGATTATGTAATTCATCATCAACAATACTTTAAAGTGTTTATATCTTGTCGTGGGTGGCATGGGAAAAGACAACCACCGTGTAGCACATGAATTTATGTTGACTTGTAATTTAGACTTTTTTAACTTTATATGATTTTTCGTTTTAACATAATTTTGTTAATCATTTTCATATTATGTGGTAAATTACGTGTTTTATATTTTATAAACATAAAAACGTAAAGTAAAGTACAATTCTTAAGCAACATTAACATGAAAAAAAAAAAAAAAAAAACCCGCACACGAGTTTGCCCCTACCAGTGTACTATGTATATGAATCTTGTACAGCTAGCCGTCTATGTGGTGGGTGAATTGGATCATGAAAATCATGTATTAGGTACACAATTGCTTCTGAATCCAAATCATCCCATTTTTGTCGATAGTTTACACTTCAACCATAAATTAAAATCTTTTTTTAAGTTCATTATAAAAAAAAATTGTCACTATCCTATTTTTGTCATTTAAAAAGAAAAATATAGTGCTGAAATTAACCACTAATTTTAGGGCTTTTTCAAATAAAGAAAAATGAGTCAATTTATTTATAAATATAGTACAATGTCATTGTCTATCTATGATAAATCGCAATAGACATCTATCGTGATCCATCGACATCTATCAATGTCAGTGATAGAAGTCGATTACGGTCTATCGCGATCTCTCATTGATAGACAATGACATGTTATTATACTTAAAAATATTTTTTACAATTTTACCATTTAAAACAATTATCCTTATTTTTTGTCATTATTAAATTAGTTAATTAATTCAACATCATAATTGTTTTAAATTAGTTAACTAAAAATTAATGCCAAAAGATTAATTTATGACCAAATTAAAACTAAACTAAAAACTCAAAGATAAAAGCTTTTGAAATTTAGATATCAAATCAAAAGCTAAACTCAAAAGAAATATGAAAATTTCTCCTAAATTAATAAGTGGATGATGCAATAAGAGGCTGTTATAATAATATTAAGACATAATTATATAATTTGTTTCAAATGTCAATGCATTAACTCAATTACTCAACGCCTACAAAAATTATCCCCCTGTGTGTTGCCCAATTCCATTTTGGCAAATACATTTTTAGTTTTTTTTAAAAAAAAAATTAATTGTTTGAACACAAAAAGTCAATCTCTTTATTTCATTGTGGAATATCAATTCTTTCCTTTCTGATGTTTTTAAGAAACAAAAATTAATTTAAATGTCAAATTGCTAAAAATATTTTTAAATATAACAAAATATTATAGTCAATCAGTGATAGACACTAATAGACATTAATAGTTTATTAGTGTCTATTATTAATGAATAGTAATATTTGTTATATTTGTAAATATGTTGGTTCATTTTTATATTTGAAAACCGTCCCACTTTAAAAAAATCATTTTTTCTCAATATATGACCATTTTTTAGTTAAATACTTTTCTTTTTTTCTTTTTTTCTTTTTTTCTTTTTTCTTTTTTCTTTTTTTTTTTAAGATTTTTGAGTTAAATACCTAGTGCCAGCTGCCGTTAAAAATTATATTAATATGTTGACAATATTTTTTAAACAATTTTTTAGAACTTAGTTCTTTTTTTTAATATATATGAGATAGATAAAGTACCCTTTCAACACGAAATATTATATATATATATATATATATATATATATATCATTGACNATTGACAAATTAATTAGAAAATTTGTAAAAAAGAAAAAACAAATGCAATAAAATGAAACCAAATTCAAGGTGTCTTATTTGTTCATTGGATTAATTTAAGTTGAGTTGACATAATGCTAAAGATAACTAAATGTACCAATAAACATTTAAATTAAGGTTTTCATTATAGAAATTAATTTATAACTCTAATTTACAATTTAAAAATGTAATTGAAACTCTTTTACATTAATAAACAAATTCATTGACTAAAATTATAAATGGAGTTGGTGTTTTCAACCTTTATGTTTACTCTTCCTACCTTTTTGGATTTTTTTAATATTATAGTTGCCAAAACTATTCAGAAATTTACAGTGGTCACAAAACTAATTAGAGATGTATTAACTCTCTACACATCTTTATCTCTTTAAAAGATGAAGTTCTACTTTATTTTTCAATCCTTGTATCTTGAATTATTTTTTTTCCTAATCCTCCTCTATTGGATTATTAAATAAATTCTCTCATAGGGATGAGGTCTTTTCCAACAATTTTTTTGAATGGTCAATTAATAATATCTCTTTTTGAATGATTATTGAATGAATGACAAATTTCATCTTGTTTTGCTTTGGAATGTTTGGGAACTTGTAACGATCCGACCTTTCAAGATCTCTAACATGGGTCATTACTCATAGATACACTTTTAAAACCCAAACATTTTGATCATCGAGGAAAAAGAAAATCTATTAAAATAATAAAGATAGTTTTGCAAAATAAACTATAAAATTAATAAATAAACCAAAAAGCAAAACTTTTGTTCGGGGCCTCTAAAACAATGAAGAAAAAATTAACATTCAAATAGACAAACTCTGCAATCTAACATCAAGTTCTAAATCAAAATATTAAAACAATTTGAAAACATAAACTGAGCGGAAGCGGTTTATCTCTTATCCCATATAGCACAGTCACGGGTCCCTCTTGTCACTCACTGATATGTTCCTCCTTACTTGAAAAACATAATAAAAGAAATGTTGAATATAAAAATACTCAGTAAGTGACCTCTACTGAAGCCATTTAGGTAATTTGTTAAACTCATTCTAACAATGGCATAAAGTACATATCATATCATAACATAGCATGATGCATAGGTATAAAATAGTGAACTTGAAGGTCCACAAAACATAGCATAAGTAGTGGTCCTGAAGGATCACAAAACATGGCATAGGTAGTCTCCGTAGGAACATAAATCAAATGTTGAATCTTGCGGTTCACAATCATAAGTATACATAGCCCAATAAGAGAGTTAACACACACTCCCTTAGTCTAGCATGTACACAACAATCAGACAGGCTTAAACATAATATCATAGTCCATGGCTTTCCAACATACTTATGATGCAGCTTTAAATTACGTAGCTTAGCAAATCATTCAATCAATCATTAACGTGCTTTTATGATACCATCTAGTTAACATTTTTATTTGACTTGAGTGTCCAACTCGAGGCTATTTCAGTAGAAAATCACTTACCTCAAGTTGCAGGTCCAAATATTAAAATTTAGCCAAGTAAAGAAATCCTCCTAGTTTTTCCAAAACTTCAAGTTAGAGCCTAGGACAAGGAAAAAATTCTATCTTTAACCACCAATTTGCTTAAATTCAAACTTTAGTGCTTACTTCCAAAACATAAAATCATTCTAAAATTCTTCAAATAACTCACCCATAAGTTAAAGTTTAATCTAAACTCACTCTCATACTTTGCAAACAAAATCCAACCTAAATATAAACTATTATTAAGGTTCCAAGTCCAAATTACAGCAACATTAACCAAAACAAAAGGGTTTTGAAACCTTAAAGCTTACCAAAAACTTGCCGATAAAATCTTAATCTCACCCAATAACGGCTCTAACCAATCCAAATTTCAATTCCAACCTCCAATATTATGATTAAACACTAATTAGGCCTATTATTGGTTTGGTATTCAAGATACTTAAAAAAAAAACATAAGCACTGAACAAAATCACTAAAACCTTACTTAAACCTAAAAATAAATATCACGACAAGATCTAGAGGATTTTGACAATGGAACAGCTATTGAAGGATGGTCTAAAAGGTACTTCACAGCAGCGAACCGATTTGCGGAGATGGCGATGAAGGAACTCTAATCAAAGAGACCTGTGAGCAGAAGCGAGATCATTTCAAACCCCATTGTAACAGAACATACACATTTACAATCAAATAGTAATAGTTATGCATACACTCTAAACTACAACATGCTTCAAATAGAAAATACTACGAATCAAGAGAACTTACCCTTGAAGAACTACTCTTTTTGTTCCCTCAATCTTACTGCACGATCGTTCACCAACACGAATGTCACGCCTCAGCAATCTTCCTCGAACAAGTACAAATCTCACTTCACCCTTGAACAGGAAGCAGACACCACCAGAAGACTACCTTGGTATTCTCAGTGTGAGAATCCAAGAGTTATAGACTTTGTAGGATTTCGTAGAGGGTAGGAGGAATTGGACAGATTGTATAGACAATCGAGTAAGTGGGAGATGACTACAGTCTATTGTATAGACTATGCACTCGATCGTTTAGAGAACAAGTGACTATCGTATAAGAAACTCGTTGCACGATCATGTATGCTCTCAAGCTATCGTATAGTTATTTCTTTTGATTGTACGATTCTCAATCGCTTAATGATCGCCTTGTGTAAAAATGAAAACGATTTTCATTTTATCCATCAGTTACCATAACTTATCACAACTTCCCGCTAAGTTGGTTATTGGGAGAAAAAACTATAACCAGTTATCCCATAATTGATTTTATTACAAATATAAATAATATATTCATAACCTATAGTTTTAATATCACATCTCATGTAATATATAAACCATAGTTCTTTTTCTCCCTTCTAGCATTTAATAATAATTTCTCTATTTAATGTATCTAATACATTAAGTCAATTATATCTCATATATTTGATGCAATTTAATTATATCATATATAATCAACTTTTCCTCTTGTTAATTTGAACACTTCAAACTAACCTAAAAATTGATTCTCAACATGAATCCATTGAGCTATGAAGGGAATCTTATGAACTTACAGCTTAAAGCTCCAACAGTACGTGAATAACTAGATATCCACCATCCGTTAACTACTGGACATTCCACTAAAGATCGACAATTGCACTTTTTGCACTACAGATATGTTTTGTCTTGTGTAGTTGAGTTCCCAGATCTCCAATCAGACGAATCCCCAAAGTGGTAGGTTTGAGTTGGCGATCTGGACACTTGCACCCATATAAATCAAAGGACCGCCCTCATAGGCAAGAATTCCTAACTCACTCAGGATTAAGGTCATGTTACCTATGGTCATCCTAGTGAAATGAAAATCTCTGTCATAAACGATGTTATATAACGAGACTAATCATTTCGTTGTTCGATCTTATACAAACTCTTTTGTATGGAGCATCCTCGCCCGCATGTCTAATACATGAATGGTCAGGATCAAATCATTTGTAGCAGTTTACAACACTTGTAACATCAACAAAGCGGGCCACACTCGTAGTGTCAACAGGATAAGGTTCCCCTCATTTATCCACATACTACAGATCATTTACGTTATCACCTAAAGCACGATCCACTTGTATGTCATCACATACATGCTTAAGTTATAACGATAACCAGGGATCTTAGTTTATTGGTTTGTGGTTAATGCAACTAAAGTATCTCATATTTCAAAGATTGTAGTGAAGAATATCTCATATTATTACATCACCAAATGTTTGTTCATACAGGTGTTTACAAACTACTAAACCCTACAAGATTTAGGGCATCAACCCCAACAATCTCCCACTTGTCCTAAAGCTAGTGGGGTGTATAAGAAAAATACAAGTACAAATCAATAAACTAGGGCACAAAGACCGAGTACAACAACACTCCCACCTACCCTAGTCCAGCCGCAGACGGTCCCATAGACCCATGCTTTGAAGGTGACCTTCAAACACTTTAGTCGTGAGAGCCTTTGTAAATGAATCAGCAACATTGTGTTCCAAAGCTATCTTCGTGACAATCATGTCCCCTCGATGCACAATCTCTCTTATGAGATGGTATTTTCGCTCGATATGCTTGTCGCGCTTGTGACTCCTAAGCTCTCTGGAATTCGCCACAGCACCACTATTATCACAAAAAAGGGTGATGTTCCTAAACATATCTGGAACAACTTCTAGATCAGTCAGGAACTTCCTGAGCCAAATAGCCTCCTTAGCAACTTCACAAGTCGCTACATACTTGGCCTCCATAGTGGAGTCAGCGATGCACCTCTGTTTAGTGATTCGCCATACTACAGCTCCTCCGTTAAGTGTGAACATTGATCCTGAAGTGGATTTCCAAGAATCCTTATCAGTATGGAATCAGTCTGGAAATCAGAGTCTGTGTATCCTGTAAGGATCAAATCCTTGGAACCATACACAAGTATGTAGTCCCTCGTTCTCTGAAAATACTTGAGCATGTTCTTAACGGTAGTCCAGTGACCTTTTCCTGGATTAGACTGATATTTACTAACTATCCCCACTGCGTAGCAGATGTCAGGTCTAGTACACAACATCGCGTACATTAAATTGCCAACAGCAGATGCATAGGGGACCCGTCTCATTTCCTCAACTTCTTGAGGTGTCTTAAGACAATGCTTCTTAGACAATGTAACTCCATGACGAAAAGGCAAAAGGCCCCTTTTGGAGTTCTTCATCGAGTACTTGATCAACATCTTGTCAATGTACGATGCTTGAGATAGTGCTAACATTTTGTTCCTTTGATCCCGAAAGATCTAAATCCCATGAACAAACTGAGCCTCTCCCAAATCTTTCATTTCGAATTGGGTCGCTAGTCAGTTCTTAACTGAAGTTAGTAAGCCTACATCATTCCCAATGAGTAGGATATCATCTACATATAATACTAGGAAAACTACTAAACTGTTGATGATTTTCTTGTAGACACAAGGCTCATCAACGTTTTAGTCAAAACCGTAAGATTTGATCGCAGCATCAAACCTTATGTTCCAAGATCGAGACGTCTGTTTCAGTCCATAAATGGACCGATTCAATTTGCAAACCTTTTGTTCCTAACCTTGGGCTATGAATCCCTTGGGTTGCACCATATAAATAGTCTCCTCAAGATTACCATTCAGAAAGGCAGTCTTGACATCCATTTGCCATATCTCATACTCATAATATGAGGCAATGGACAGGAGGATGCGGATAGACTTAAGCATGGCAACAAGTGAGAAAGTCTCCTCATAGGCAACTCCCTCCACCTGGGTATAACCCTTTGCCACAAGTCTAGCCTTGAAGGTTTGCATCTTCCCTTCAGCACCTCGTTTCCTCTTGTAGATCCATTTGCAACCTATGGGTTTAACCCTATCAGGTTGATCTACAAGATTCCATATTGAGTTGAAGTATATAGATTCGTCCGAGATCCATGGCTTTGACCCATTCATCTCTGTGAACATACTCTATTGCCTTCTTATAAGACAACGGATCCTCAATCTCGCCATCGGCTACCATAGCCAGGATTTTAGTTAAACCCCTATAGCGAACAGGTGGGTTCGCAACCCTCCTACTACGTTGAGTTTCCCTCAACTCTTGAGGTAGATTTGAACTACTAGATGAACATCCATCAACAACTCTTCTTGATGTAGCAGGCTCTTCAACAACTCTTGTTGAAGTTTCAATAGTGTCTTTGGAAAGTTCACTCAATACTATTTTACTTCTCGGACTGTGCTCTCTTATATGATCCTCTCCTCAAGGAAGGTAGCGTTTATCGACACAAATACCTTGTTTTCCTTAGGATCATAAAAGTAACCCCCTTGTGTCCCTTTGGGGTAGCCTACAAATAGGAACAGTCTCGAACATGGTTCCAATTTCTTAAGATTAGCCTCAGACACATGTGTTGTGTCACACCCCGCCCCCGAGCCCGCCTCCTGAGCTTGAGGGGAGGCATTAAGGACCACAGATACCACCTTTTTGTGATACATACTGCCCATTTGAACCTCTTTACACTCGTAATACTTTAAGTCAAGGATATAAACAAACAACTGTTTGAGCTCATTTTACTACAAACAGTATAACGTTTATACAACTCTCAAGCTTAACTACAAAGTTTACAATACAACTCTTAGAATCGGAAGTGTGGTTGTGGCTGTGGCAAACCTCGACCTTAGCAGCATCCTGTAACTTCTCACCTTTCGCTACCTGGGAAGAAAAACATGAAAGAAAAGAATGAGCTTCAAGAAGTTCAGTGAGTGGTAAACAACTTCTAAAGTCTATTTCAACTCATAAAATAACAAGCATATCACAACTACGAGGTTAACATTCAAACCTTAGCCTTGAATGAGTCTGTTCTAAACTCTATCTATATGCACGGTAGCTAGTTAAACTGATACTACTCATAATGAGTCTATTCTCAAACTCTACCTACACACACGGTAGATAGTTAAACTGATACAAGTCATAAACGTTTACTCTCTTGCATTTCCTATGTTTTCTATGTGCAATAGATCCTCGCTTATGGGCTCAGAAGCTAGGCCTGTCGGCCCTCTGACCATCCCATACAAGGTTCCTCTCACAGGCTCAGAAACTAGACCTCTCGGTCCCTACACCATCCCGTGAGGTTCTACTCCCAACTCAGGAACTAGGTCTATTGACCGCGTGACCATCCCGTTCATATATTCTCATTCTCATGCTAATTACTCATTCACAACATAAGCATATACATATACTTTATAAGATATGCTTAAGACTTAAAGGAAATTACCATTCACCATGGTTAGGTAGGAACCTTTTTCTCTAGAAGTTCCTTGGTTTCCTTGGGCTCCCTTTTGAATCCTAAATTCCAGATTCAACTTCATGCTTAGATTACTCGTCATTCTAAGCCTTATTTTGAGACACTTTCTTCTATAAATATATTCTAAAATGTATCAGGAAGCTTACCTTAAAATCTTTGCTCAGAAATTCTCATGGTTTGGCCGGAATCCTCAAATCATCAAGACTGACCTAAGCTTACCTGAGAGCTCAACCCTTCTGTCTTTTCCTCACTCTCCAGCCTGATTCCTTTGAGCTTCTTCTCCAATAGCCCTTACCTGAAAACTTTGGAAACACTCAAAACGCACGAGTAGTCTGGGAGAACTTCTCGTCCCAAGTTGATGCTACTTCAGGACCCCATTGTCTGATAGCATCTTCTTCTCTTAGAACCTCTTGATCAATGCATGGTCTTGCTACCAATGCATGCCCTTCTTGATCAACACACAGCTTCCTTCGAATCTACCCGCTAACACTCTTCCTAACGTTATTTGAAGAGGATTTGGGTTATGAACCAAAAAGAAGACTTGTGGTGGTATTTATAGGGCTTAGGAACTGATTCTTCTCATTTCTTAAGGCTTCCAACGCATGACACCTTCTTCTTTAGAAACTTTTGGAGTGTCTGCCCCATGCTTTTCCACCACCTACTTCCCTTCCATTCACCTACTTTCATGCCACTCACCTATTTGCATGAAGTTTGAGTTGTCTTCCTCATGCATAAGTCTTCCTTGCATGAAACTATATTTGTCCACCTCCTACTAATTTAAGCTCAACCTCTTCTCAGTATAGCTAATTGTCCAGGTGAATCCATCAGCCTTGTGTAATTCAAGCCTCAACAACGCATATATATTTGGCCCATCATCTAATTCATCATGTAGCTCTTGCACCCATCGCATAGCTCCATCGTTTAGTTAATCTTTCACTATCGCTCATCATCCAGCCCTCTCACTATCACTCATCGTCTAGCGCCTACGCCCATCACATAGTGCGTACGTCCCATCGCATAGCTCCATCATTTAGTGATCTCTCGCTATCACTTATCACCCAACGACCTCATTGTCGCTCATCATCTAGCACATATCCTAACGCGTAGCTCCTGTGCCTATCGTGTAACTTTCACTATCGCTTATCTTGTAGCGCTGACGCCTATCATCTAATGCATCACACCCATCGTCTAGTGCTCACGCCTATAATGTAGCGCCATAGTCTAGCGCTTGCATCTATCGCCTAGCGCTCACGCCTAATGCATCGTCTAGCGTCCAAGCTCAGCGTTTAGCACTATCATTTAGTGTTATCATCTAGTGTCTACGCTTATCATCTAGCACTCAAGCTCATCGTTTAGTGCTATCGCCTAGCGCTGCAAGCAGCTACACGATTGTCTGTGCGCATGCTCCAATGCCCAACGCCTTGCACTCATTGTCTAGCCCTCCCGCTTACGCAGCCTCTTATCATCCCAACACATGAGCAACCTTTGGGTAGCACCTCTTGCCAACGCTTCAGCCAACACGTGTCCATACCTCACAAGCTCAACACATTGTTGTCCTTGGCTTCAATGCTTAATCTTTTATAACCTCTACAAACTTAGCTTCATGAGAGCCTCATGCATTAATGTTTCCTAACACCAAATGCATAGTTTTCTTTTTGACTTCATACTTAGCCAAATTTTACTAGTTAAGGCTCAACTCAAAGCTACTAAACAAATTTATTCAAACTTTTAGAATTTTTCCTTTTTCTTCAATATAGGATTTAACTTATACGTATTAATTCCCTTAATTACCTACTTAAGTAAGGAAATTGAAATCCGAGTTTCCCATGTTGGGTAACCTCAGATGCAGAAGTGACGCAAACTAGCTTTAAGCCCCTTCCACAACTCCAAAAATGTTCTGACAACACTCTTGAAAGGAACACAGTTGAGGATATAGGTTGCAATTTCTACTACAAAACCCTAAAACGAGTCTAGTAAGAAAGTATAACTCATCATCGACCGAACTATTTCCAACAGGGTTCTGTTTCTCCTCTCTGATACACCATTCTGCTGAGGTGTACCAGGTGATGAGAGTTGGGAAACAATTCCATGTTCTATCATATAGTTCTGGAACTAAGAATCTAAAAACTCTCTACCCCGATCAGATCGAAGTATCTTAATCTATTTATCTAATGCGTTTTCAACCTCAGCCTTTAACTCTTTGAACTTTTCAAAGGTTTCTAACTTATATTGCATCAAATAGACATACCCATACCTTGAGTAATCATCAGTAGAAGTGATAAAATACTCGTAACCTCCCCTGGCTCACACATTCATCAAACCACAAAGGTCTAAATGTACTAATTCTAGAGGAATTTTGGCTCGATAACCTTTTACAGTAAGGGTGTGTTTGGTGTGTGATAAAAGTAGAGAGTTGAGTTGAGTTGGTATTATTGTCTGTGTTTGTTGTGCAGAGTTGAGTTAAGTTGAGTTAAGGGATCTGATGCAATTTTTTGTGAATGAGATTAGTTTTATTTTTTTCTGTTTGTTTTTTATTTCATTCTTTTATTTTTTTTAGTTTTATGCGTTTCTATTGTTGATTAATTTTCAAATATACACGTATTTTCTCAAATCATTTATGACATAGACTGGACAATCTCAAATTTTTTCCTCAATTTGTAAAACATAATAGATTATTTTTCATATATTATTTTCAAAAATTATAATAATTCTAATTCTCTTCAATCTACCAATAAAATACATTTCATATTATTGTTCAATTACTTGGTATATTATATATTGTATGTATATATATTGAAGGTAATTATCCTAATTACTAATTGGTATATTGTATGTATATATATTGAATCTTGCTAACTTAATATTATTATTTCACATATCATATAGTTTATTTTTATATAATATGGATAGTATATTTGGAATTGAAATTGTACATAGGATAACTACCTTTCATTTGATTATGATGGTGAGAATGTGATGTAGTACAGTAAAATTTTTCATAAGATCACAAAAATAATATGAACCGACCAAACATGTGGTCGTTTCCAAAAAAAATTCACAAAATATATATTCTTTTTGATACTTATAATATTTGTGTCATAATACAAACACAAAAATTACATGTCATGATGTATGCAAAAATTACATGTCATGACGTATGCAAAAATTACATGTCATGATAGTCCATTGTCCATTTTCTGTTATCCAAAAGAACTATAAACAAAATCCAGGGGTATTGGTTCAAATATCAGTGGTCAGTCTACATGTTTCTTCCTAGTAGACGGAGGCAGTACCTTTTCCGTGCATGTTCTAGTACTACAAGGAAGCAATCTGTCTTCTAAATGTCTATGATAAGGAGGTCAATAAGGGTGACCTGATCATCCTCATGAACCAAATAATCATATCAAAGTTTTGTAAAACTAAAAAGTAAGCTGAAAACAATTTTAAATGAATCGGAAAAAAAAAGATTTATGTAATATAACACAAAAAATCTATTAAATTAACTACCAAATTTGAAATGAAAATCATATTATGATGTATAAAGAAAAAATAGATGTTAACAAAGGACAAGATAAATATGAAAACATAAGGAAAGAAATCGAAAAATAGAACAAAAAACCAAAAAAAAAATAGCAGTAGAAAGAAAATGGAAGAAGAAAAGGGACGCGAAATTAGAGATAAGATGAGGGAAGAAACCAAACCATGGGAGAAGAGAGAAGATGATGGAAGAAACCGAACAGCGGGCATCAGAAGAAGAGAGAAGAAAAAATGACGTAAAAAAACACTAGAAGATTTATGGGGGATTCCGCCTTAGATGAAAGGAACTGAGAAATGTTAACAATGGCAGCCACCATGGGGAAACTTTAGAAAGTGACGTTCCAAAGGTTTGATGATAAAAAAAAAAAAAAAAGAAAAAAAAATCAGATCTGGGGGGAATCCAAACGGCAAAGATGAGGGAAGAGAGAAAAAAATGAAAATATCACTGATTTTTAGGGTTAGTTTTAAGTGGGTAAAAAATGTTTGTTTTAATAACCCACAGTTTTTCTTTATGGGCTTAACAAACATGGGTATTAAATACCCACCCAACCCAACAACTCATACCCATTTATCAAACACCCCCTAAAAGGTCTTTTAGTCATCTTTCCTTCAAGGCATGACTCGTACATAGGTAAAGAATTTTCCTCTAACTCGTTTAGAAGTCCATTCTTCATCAATCTCTCAATCCTATTGAGATTAATGTGCCCCAATAAAAGGTGCCAAAGATGGGCATTTTCTTTAGGAGAAAGTTTAAGTTGTTTATTTTGAGTTACGACAGATTTAAACATCTCTATGTTATGGAGGGAATTCGTTGCTAATGGTCTTAGCACATACAGATTATTTGCCAGTAATGCTGAACATATCTCAACACCATCTTTTAAAATAAACAGTTTATTCATTGAAAAGTTGAGGGTATATTTACATTCAAGCAAACACTTTCCCAGAAATTAAGTTCCTCTTTAACTCGGGAACAACATATACATCATTTAAAATGATAAGCCTATTATGTGAAGTTAACTAGAGGCCTCCCACTGCCACAGCTGAGATGACGTGCCCGGTGCCTACTCGCATCGTCATCTCACCAGCCTCAAGCTGTCGTCAAGATCTAATCCCCTGAAAAGAAGAACAAACATGATTAGTGGCCTTAGAGTCTATGATCCAGGCAGAATCATCATTCTCCACTAAATAAGTTTCCAGAACTAGTAAATCGCATTTACCTTGTCTTACCCTTGGCCTTAGCCTTCTTCCTTTCCTTTAGTCAACGTGGGCAGCTCTGCTTCTAGTGCCCATCCTAGTTGCAATGGAAACATTTTCCTTTTTCAACCGGCGCCGGTTACCTACCCCGCTGTGCAGCAGGTGGTGGGTTAGTCGGTGTCTTCCCCTTTCCCTTACTACCCTTCTTCTTCTTCCACTTGCTAGTGTTGGAAGAAGAAAGTGCAGACTTAGTTCCTGAGGTCGAACCATTTTAGGACTTTTTAGATGATGAAGCAACATTTGCCTCACCAACTGTCTTCTCCTTGCTTTTCAGCAAGGATTGGAACATTTGCAACTCGTTGAGGAGAGTTGTAAGGGTGTAATCAACCCTGTTCATAACAACATTGCTTACGAAGGGCAAGAAGCTTTCTGGCAACATCTGTAGAATAATGATAACTTGGTTGCCCTCATCGATGCGGGCCCCGTTCATCTCTGCCACATTAAAGTGGACCATGTTCAGAACATGTTCTCGAGTAGATGCGCCCTCCTTCATTTTGGAGTTGATGCTTTTAAGAGCGTCATGCTTGAGCTGCCTGGACGGTTGTCCGAACATTCCCTTCAGGGACTCCATGATCTCACGTGCAGTGACCATGGGCTCATGCTTCTTGGTCAAGACACCGTCTATGCTTACCAAGATGTACGCTCAGACCTTCTCATTCATCCGTGTCCATCGCTCATATGCATCTCGAACTTTTCGAGCAATAGTAGAAGCTAGAATAGGAAGACACTCCTTCGTAAGGACGAACTGAAGATCATCTATGATTAATATAGTAAGTATTGAGTTTTTCCAACTAGCATAATTGTCGTCAATTAGTTTGTCGGCGGCTAATAAGCTAATGTCGCGGTTGCCATAATAAAAATGGCTGAAAAAAACATGAAGAAACTTAATAAGTCTATTTGCACTACCACTTTTAACACTAATTTTATTTTACACTAAATGAAAAACGTCTATTTTGCGATAATACCCCAGTGAGGCAGGACAAAAGTCACTGGTGGGTTGATCAGGTGCCCCTTCACTGGGATGAAACAATCTCAACTATTAGACAGAAACAACTCTTGTAACTGACTCTAACAGTCACCATTTTTTGGTCCAGAATATATTAACCTTTAACAATTCTAGTAAGTGTAACCCTTCATTTTAGGCCCTAGAGTCTTGCCCTAATGCGCCCACCATAGGGAAAAAGCATATTAGGACAAGAGACTAAAGCAACCTTATCCTTTTCAGGAAATCAGATAAAGAGTCATGCAAAACTGCCATCCTTTAGGGGAACATTCCCAAGGTGCCTCGAGGCGATGCACAAAACGTTATCCAACCTAATGAGAGAGACCGTGGGATATGTTGTCACACGTCCCGCTCCCACTTACTATGAACATTCTCTCCATTCACCTTGGTATTGACCTACTCAAACATCTTCCTTTAAGGGGACACTCCCAGGGTGCCATGAGGTCGAGGATATATCTCACTGTATGAACTTTAGGGAGAAACATGTAGAGATTTAAGTGAAGTATCATATACCCCAAGTACCTCCCACTAAATGTTCTACTTAGGGATTCATTAACTTAGACAATCTAGCTACTGATTTTATTTAAGTGTGAGTTTAATTTACTCAAAAACAACTCTTTCTTTTGATAATTAAACAAGTTCAAATCAAGTCCCATTAAACACTTTAATAGACTATGGTCGAATTTGCATGCATGCATCAAATCTATCTAATTCACCTTTTCAGGTAGGTTCCGGTAGGGGTGTTCCGTTTTCGTCACCTTAAATAACCCAGCCTAGACAGAACCCGCCTTAGACAAAAGGTCCCTTATAGATAGATTTAGTACATATTTAATCTTTTATTAGCCAATTTAATCCTATTAAACCGAATAAAAGATTAAATTAACATTTCTAATCTCATTAGAACTATGAACTTAGGTCTATCTCATTCAAATTTTAAAATACTTTTAAAACCTGATTAAACCTAAGTTTGCATGCATGTCTTTCTTATTGATTTTAGTTCTAATTTCTATTATAACTCTTATAAAAGAAACAACTAAAATCATTCACATTGCAAAGCTAGACTAGGTATTTATAACTTTTATAAATTAACCTATGTGTCATGCCTCATGCAATGTTCATTCATTACTATATATAACTTGTAATGAATTAAGCATACATGCTTTCATACACCCTTATACCATAACATTTATAATATAAAGACGATGCATGGATATGCTTAATGCATGCATATATTATAACTCTTAAATTATATGATGCATAAGCATGCTTTAAAGTAATTTAGTCATGCAAGCTAATATATCATAATTCTTATAATATAAAGATGATGCATGAAAAATGCATAACCTATGGTGGGTTTAATAAACTATATGACATACTTTATGACATATAAAAAATAAACATACATGACATGTACATTCATCAAAAATCAATGGACCGGGATTATTATCCTCAAATAGGAAAAAATGAAGCTATCTATTACAAAACCAACAAGCCAACCAGTTCAAACAGGTGAATTGGGTCTTGAATCATCCGGGTGAAGCAACGTTCCTTTGATCGTATAGTAGCTCTGTGTGATTGTCTGGTGACGTTGAACGAGAATAAACGATCGTTTAGCTTGAATTGTGTGCTTTTGACTATGCGATGAAGTATGAAGGTCATGTGATCGTGCAACGCACATCGTGTAACGCATGCCTAAACGATTGAGTAGACGAAAACTATGCAGTGAAGCATGATCGTCTAAATGATCGCGGAGCAAGCATCAAGTATCGTATACCAAATGATCGAGTAGCCAGTGACTATGCGATGAAGCATGCTGGCTGACTCAATCGTTTAGTGCATGCACCTACCATGTGACGAGCATTAAAACCTCAACGATCATTTACCTCAGCGTCTACACAATCGAGTAGCCAACGCAACACGACCGAGCAAACACTTTACCCGATCGCTTAGCATCAGGCATGCAATCGTTTAGCAAATACTACACGATCGGGTAGAACTTTTTTACACGATCGCATAGCCAAATTTAAACGATCGTTTAGCCTGGGCTACACGATGCGACCAACTCTTGGTCTTCTTCCACAATGAGAACGTCATCTTTATATGCTAAAGCTTCTTCACGATCAACTCTTACAGACTCAAACACTTTGAATACTAACTCGATAGCATTTTCATTATGCTTAAAAACACAAGGGCCCTTACGAATGAACTTGAAAAGTAAAGAAAGCTTCAAACAACAGAGGAAACCATCCTGAAACATCCATCGACTCACATCTACAACTACATCTAACATTTAAATGCATTGCAGACTACATAAAACCCACTAAGACCGTAAATGTAATTCGATGCATAAATGGAATGTGGACTATCAGAACAACCTGGCTCTGATACCAATTGAAGGAACTCTAATCAAAGAGACCTGTGAGCGGAAGCGAGATCGTTCCAAATCCCATTGTGAAAGAACATACACATTTACAATCAAACAGTAATAGTTATGCATACACTCTAAATTATAGCATGCTTCAAATGGAAAATACAAAGGATCAAGGGAACTTAACCTTGAAGAACTATTCTTCTCGTTCCCTTGATTTTACTGAATGATTGTTCACTAACACAAATTTCATGCCTCAGCAATCTTCCTCGAACAAGCACAAATCTCACTCGACCCTCGAACAGGAAGCAGACACCACCAGAAGGCTACCTTGGTATTCTCAGTGTGAGAATCCAGGAGTTTTGGGCTTTGTAGGATTTGGTAGAGGGTAAGAGGAATTTGATAGATCGTATAGACGATCGAGTAAGTGGGAGATGACTATAGTCTATCATATAGATTATGTACTCGATCGTTTAGAGAACAAGTGACTATCGTATAGGAAACTCATTGCACAATCTCAATCGCTTAATGATTGCCTTGTGTAAAAATGAAAACAATTTTCATTTATCCATCAGTTACTATAACTGATCACAACTTCCCACTAAGTTGGTTATTGGGAGAAAAAACCATAACCAATTATGCCATAATTGATTTTACTACAAATATAAATAATATATTCATAACCTATAGTTTTAATATCATATCTCATGCAATATATAAGTCATAGTTCTTTTTCTCCCTTATAGCATTTAATAATAATTCCTCTATTTAATGTATCTAATTCATTAAGTCAATTATATCTCATATAATTAATGTTATTTAATTATATCATATATAATCAAATTTCCTCTTGTTAATTTGAACACTTCAAACTAACCCAAAAATTGATTTTCAACGTGAATACATTGAGCTATCAAGGGAACCTTATTGACCTATAGCTTGTAGCTCCAACAGTACGTGAATAACTGACTAAACTATCACGATATCCACCATCCGTTAATTGTCGGGCATTCCACTAAAGACTGACAGCAGCACTCTTCGCACTATAGATATATTTATGTATCTATTGGATATAACCAATCAACAGTACGATGACCCTTCACAAATCGCTCGTAAGTACAACCGCGCCAATTTACCATTTAGCCCCTATAATTACATCTAACTCCTTAAGTACCACTAATTCTTCTAATGAACAATATATCATAGTCCTACTATGAGTAAATCCTTCTCGGGCCAAGAAAAGGTGTGGCGTCACATTGTTCAAGTCCCGAAATCAGCCCTTAAGCGAGCAATTTATCTACTTACCCCTAAATTAGGGAAGGAGTGAATTTCGTCTTGTGTAGTTAAGTTACCAGCCCCCCAATCAGACGAATCCCCAAAGTGATAGGTTTGAATCGGCGATCTGGCCACTCGCACCTATACAAATCAAAGGATGCCCTCATAGGTAGGAGTTCCCAACTCACTCAGGATTAAGGTCATGTTACCTATGGTCATCCTGGTGAAATGAAAACCTCTGTCATGAACGACGTTATATAACAAGACTAATTATTTCGTGGTTCGGTTTTATACAAACTCTTTCGTATAGAGCATCCCACTCGCACGTCTAATACATGAATGGTCAGGATCAGACCATTTGTAGTACTTTATAACACTAGTAACATCTACAAAGGGGGCCACATTTGTAGCAACAACAGGATAAGGTTTCTCTCCTTTATCCATATACTGTTGGGAACGTCCTAGAACTCACAGTTCGGGTTAAACATTTTATTTTAAAAATAATAATGACTTGTTGATTTTGCATCTTATTATGAAAATCCAATAAACGCATCCTTGGCTATAGTCTGAATGTTGTAACTTTATGTAGTGATATAAACAGGATCAAATTAACAATATATAGTCTAAATAGTCTAATAAGTATATAGATGAAATTGGGTATCTCATCCTGGTAACACTATTGGATGTGGCCCACTCTGTAGTTGTTACAAGAAGTTGTAAAGTACTACAAACGATGTGATCCACAAATCGTTCATGTTAAGACATGAGAGTGGGGGCATCCTATGAAATGAGTTTGCATATAGACTGGACCACGAAAATAGTCACTTTTCTTTATAACAACCGTTTACAGTTAAAACTTACTATTTCATTTATTATATAACCTAGGTTAACTCGATCTTAATCCTGAGCTAGCTATGAACTTCTGTTTGTTTGGGATTATCCTCGATCTACAAACGATGAGAGTAGTCCAACAGCACTACTCAATAAGCTTACCATTTTGGGGATAAGTCCAGATGAATAGCTGGGGACATAGTCTTGCAAAATGGAATTCACTCCTACCCTATTTAGGGTTAGCATATAGGTTGTTCTCTTAAGTACTGACTCTAGGTCTTGAACAAACGGGGCCCCGCCTACTCATGATAGAGAAAGGATTTTATTCATAGAGATTATGAATCAGAATTGTTCATTAAAGGATCAGTAGGAACTTAAGAAACAAGATATATCACAGGGGTAAACCGGTATTTTTGACCTAGCTATGATTACGAACAACCTATGAAGGATCGACTTACTGATTATGGTTATTAAGTGGACATAATACATCTACAGTGAGGGGAGTTCAATATTGGCTATAGTGGAGTGTCTCATTAGTTAACGAATGGGGGTTATGAGGGTTAGATCTGACTAATGAGTTTAGCCGATTAATCTCAAATCGTTGGAGCCCGTGATCTATAGGTCCGTGAGGTCCCTTACTAGCTCGTGAATGGATAAGCTTTAGAATAGCTTGAGAAATTAACTTGAAACATTCAAATTAAATGGAACAAGAGAAAATATATTTAAATATGATTTAAATATATGAAGATGATTATTGTGCCAAAATTAATTTGATATTTGATATTAAATTAATATTTTAAATTAATTTATGAAATTAATTTAGAAAATCATTTTTGAATTAAAATGGTTTAAAATCATTTTATGTTTTAAAAAGAAAAAAAGGGAAAATCGTTTTGCATGGTTGCACAAAATGGAAAATGAATTTTCTCCATTACCTTCATCTTTATGCTCACACAAAAGCCATTATCCTCTCTACTTTGATTCTTCAAGCATGAGCTACAAGCCATTCACTCCATCTCTTTGTATGTTCATCTACTATATATAAAGAAGATTGGAGTCGTTGGAAGAGGATGAATGCAGAATTTTGAGAGAAAATTTTCTGTGAAGAAGAAACTTTCTTCAATCGGCTGCTGTGAGCTATTCTTGCTTCTTCACATCTTCAAGCTATTCTTGAGTTCCACAACTCTGCCTAAAGCTCCAAGAGCATAGTAGGAAGGCTTTGAGGTGGTTCACGGTGATATCAAGTGAAGACAGCAGTTGTACACACATTTTCTTGGAGAGTTCATCAAAGATATGTTCTGAAAACCTATTTTTTAGAAGAGCATGCTTTAATTTTTGCCAAAATTAGTGAATTATAATGCTTATGGATCCTTGAGACTTTTGCTGCATGTTATTTAACTCTTTCAATTGGGATCAAAACATCTTTTAGGCTTTCAATTCGGTCTAACTTTGGCAAGGTGGGTGTTTTTTCATGAGATATATGAAACTGATGCACTACTATGGTTTTCTTTGTTTTGACGCCTTAATTCTCTTTAATTTCTCAATTAAATTTGTAATTGGCTCTTGTTTGATGAGCACTTATATGTTAGCAAGAGTTTGTAATTTATTTGAAGTCATTAGAGTTGAAATTAAGATGTAATTGAAGAAACAAGCGAAGGAGGTCGAGCTGCTGTTCCAGATTTTTCAACTTCTACTTAAATTTGTTGCTAAGGTCCAGTTGCTAAACGATCGTTTAGCTCCAGACGTTACACGATGAGAAGAAAATCTAGATGATTGTTTAGTAATATGCACTAGTTGTTGTGATGTTGAATGCTAAACGATCGTGTACCTGCGGGAGTTAAGCGATGCATTCATTTGCTATACGATAGTATTACGTGATCGTTTAGTTTGGTCGTGGGAAATAGATGATATGTTGATTTTGCTAAACGATGGCGCTATACGATCATTTAGCAACACGCGCTAAGTGGTGCAATGAAGTGCTACGCGATAGCACTGAGTGATCGTTTGGTCGTGGAGCTACGCGATCGTGTAGATAAATGTTTTGCGACAGGATGATGTTCTATACGATGGAGCTATGCGATCGTTTAGCTGCGGTGGATACTAAACGATGACTTGAATGTGCTGGGTGATGATGTTATGTGATCGCTTAGTACTATGCGATGGAGCTAAGCGATTGCACTGTGATGGAACTCAACGATCGTCTAGTCCTATGAGATAGAGCTAAACGATCGTTCAGCTTTCAACAGACACTATACTATCGTGTACTTCCTCTCAACTCAAGGTGATGACACTAGACGAAAACCATAACAGTTAGTATTTAATTGTTTATGCATGAGATGTATGTGATTATTAAATAAATTCATGTATATGCATACAGTATGCCATGTAGATTTAAAACCCCACCGTAGGAACCATGTTACATGCATTGACAGTATGTTATAATTGTTATAATATATAGTATGCATGTTCATCAAAGGTATGTTTTGAAATCCCATTTTTTAGAAGAGCATGCTTTAATTTTTGCCAAAATTAGTGAATTAGAATGATTATGGATCCTTGACACTTCCTTTGCATGTTATTTAACTCTTTTATATACTACAGATCATTTAGGTTATCACTTAAAGCACGATCCACTTGTATATCATCACATACATGCTTAAGTACAATGATAACCAGGGATCTTAGTTTATTGGTTTGTGATTAATGCAACTAAAATATCTCATATTTCAAAGACTCTAGTGAAGAAAATATCTCATATTGTTACATCACAAAAATGTTTGTTCATACAGGTGTTTACAAACTACTGGATCCTACGAGATTTAGGGCATCAACCCCAACAAACGACTCAAAACACTACACAGATCTGAAGGTTAGAGAGAGAACGCGGTGAGAAGTGAGAGAGAGAGACCAGACGAAGAGACTCACCGCCAATGACTAGCAGTAGGCAGCATGGACAATGGAGTAGTGGCAGCGGTCGACATGTGAAAGATCTAGCATGAGACGGTTGGCTTGATGGCGAGGCGCGATGGCTAGGGATTAGGCATCGGAATCTTACGGTTGGAGTAGGTTGGTTGGCCATTGTGCTGAGAGAGAAAAAGAGATTTTTCACAACCCGAATCCCTAAATATATATAAAATTCCAAATTCCTTTTAATTTCCAAAATCTCAAGTCTTTTACTTTTTTTTATTTATTTAATTATACATATATATATATACCCTTTCTAAATTTCAAATCCAATTTAAATTCAAGTTCAATTCTCCAATGCTCTTAAAATCTTTAACCAATTTTTCTTTTCCTAACTCATTAATTCAATTTTGAATCTAAACTCAAAAATTAAAGGGAACAAGATTTTTTATCAACAATTTACCCAAATAAGTGAAATCAATTTTTGCTTAAATTAAATTAAAATTCTAATTCTTTGCAGATATCTTTTAAATTAACTATCTTGCCTCCAAATTAAAATTTCAGCCCCAATTTATCCAAAATAATGCCCAAATATTTCAAGATAATTTAATGAAAAATACTTGAAAATTTTGGGACGTTACATTCTTCCCTCCTTAAGAAACTTTCATCCTTGAAAGTTTTAAATCAAAAAAAAACTTTGCATACTAAATCTTTACCTTGTCCTTTCGTCTTCAACTACCTTCATCGATCATGATAGAGAAGCTCCTCCATGTGGGCATCAAACCCAACAAATTCACTGAAAGAACTCCTATGAAGGGGATTACAGCAGAAGTGGATCATCCCAAAAGCCCAATCATTTTTAAAAAAAGATATTTTACAGTACATGCATTAGGGAAAAATAAAAATATATAGCACGCTGCAAAAGGTTAGGAAACCTTACCCTTGAAGACGTTCTTCAAAAAGAATTCCACGAACACAACTACGAAAGAGACCCTAATATTTTCTAGTGAGAATCTAGGAGGTGTGTGCTTTAGAGAGGTTTTGTGATTGATAGAGAAGGAAGAAAGTTTATGAGAGGAAAAACCTAGGAATGCAAAAAAAAAAAATAGAGAAAAAACTTACGTTTTGTGTCTAACACCCTATTTTTTCTATCTTTTTTGCAGGTATATAGACCCCTCCACCACTTTTTACGTGAGTGGTGGAGAGAAAAATGTTAACTCTCTCCCCTTTATTATTTTAAAAATAAATAAATAATTAGAAAATTATTGAAATAATAAAATAATAAATCATTTTAATTTATAATTAAAATTATAACAAAAATATAAAATAAATAACTTATTATATATTATGCAATCATATGTTATACCATATATAACATATAACATATAGTTCAAAATTGTATCATATATAATATATAACCTATAGTTTCTTTTCTCTTTCTTATGATATTTAATATAAATCATATTTATATTAGATTGTAATTATATGAATCAAATTCATATAATTAACATTTGAATCATATTCAAACATTTAATTCCTCTCATGAATTCTTTATATTATAATATATCAAATACATTATACTAATTATGTCATATATAATTACATAAACTTAATTATATCATATATAATGAATTCTCTCAATTAATTTGAACAATTCAAATTAATCCAAAACTTGGTTCTCTTAAAATCCGATGAGCTACCTAGGGGACCTCATGGACCTATAGCTTGAAGCTCCAACGGTTCGTGAATAATTAATTAGACTCTTTAATTAAATTATTCACCATTCGTTAACAATCGGGCACTTCATTGAAGACCGACAGCTGCACTCTTTGCACTACAGATATATTTCTATATCCATTGGATATAATGAATCCATAGTACGACGACTCTTCACAAATTGCTCGTAAGTACAGTTGGGTCAAATTACCATTTTGCCCCTGTAGTTACATCTAACTCCTTAAGTACCACTGATTCCTCTAATGAATAATAAATCATAGTCCCATTATGACTAACCCCTCTCGGGCCAAGAGAGAGTGTGGTGCCACAATGTTCAAGCCCCAAAATCAACCTTAAGGAGCAATTTATCTACTTTCCCCAACATTGGGGAAGGAGTGAATTCCGTCTTATGTAGTTGTGTTCCTAGCTCCCAAATCAGACGAATCCCCAAAATGGTAGGCATGTTGAGTCGACGATCTTGCCACTCTCACCCATACAAATCAAAGGACCGCCTTCATAGGCAAGAGTTCACAACTCACTCAGGATTCAAGTCGTGTTACCTATAGTCATCTTGATGAAATGGAAATCTCTATTAAGAACGGTGTTATATAATGACGATGTTACGAGTAGACATCGGACACGTCGTCTCAGCTGTAGCAGTGGGAGACATCCAATTAACTTTACAAAATAGGTTTCTTGTATTAAAAGATGTCTTTGTAGTTCCTGAACTAAAAAGGAACCTTATTTCCGTAATGCAGATATGCTCTTTCCTTTAATGTGAATAAAGTGTTTATTCATAAAGATGGTGTTGAAATTTTTATAGCTAAACTGGAAAATAACTTCTATTTGCTAAGGTCGTTAGCCTTAAGTTCCTCCATAACATAGAGATGTTTAAATCTGTCGTAACCCAATCTAAACGTCAACGAGTTTCTCCAAAAGAAAATGCCCGAATTTGGCACCTTTCATTAGGGCACATCAATCTCAATTGAATTGAGAGATTGGTGAAGAATGGCCTTATAAGCGAGTTAGAAGAAAATTCTTTACCAGTGTGTGAATCTTGCCTTGAGGGTAAGATGACTAAAAGACCTTTTACTGGAAAAGGTTATCGAGCCAAAGAGCCTCTAGAATTAGTACATTCTGACCTTTGTGGTCCTATAAATGTGTGAGCTCGAGGAGGCTATGAGTACTTTATCAGTTTTACTGATGATTGCTCTAGATATGGGTATGTTTATCTGATGCAATAAAAGTCTGAATATTTTGAAAAGTTCAAAGTATTCAAGGCTAAAGTTGAGAATGCTTTGGATAGACGGATTAAAATACTTCGATCAGATCGAGGTGAAGAGTTTTTGGATTCAGGGTTCCATGACTATTTATTAGAACATGGAATCATTTTCCAACTCTCAACGCCTGTTACACCTCAGCAGAATAGTGTAGCAGAGAGGAGAAACAGAACCTTGTTGGACATGGTTCGTTCGATGATGAGTTACGCTTCCTTATCGAGCTCATTTTTGGGTTTCGCAGTGGAGACTGCAGTATACATACTTAACTGTGTTTCTTCCAATAGTATTGTGAGAACACCTTTGGACTTGTGGAATAGGCCTAAAGCTAGTTTACGTCACTTCCGCATATGGAGTTTCCCAGCACATGTTCTTGAGGCAAATCCCAAGATGTTGGAACCACGGTTGAGGTTGTGCCTCTTTGTAAGCTACCCCAAAGGTACACGAGGGGTTACTTTTATGATTCGTCTGAAAACAGGGTGTTTGTTTCTATGAACGCTACTTTCCTGGAGGAGGATCATATCAAGGAGCATGTAGTAAAGTCGTGTTACGTGAGCTTTTCAACGAAACTACTGAAACTTTAACAAGAGTTGTTGAATGACCTGTTTCATCAACAAGAGTTGTTGATGATAGTTTACCTGGTAGGTCGTTTCCACCTCTAGAATTGAGGGAACCTTGACGTAGTGGGAGGGTTAGAAACCCGCCTTATCGCTATCTGGGTTTCACAGAAATCCTAGCTATGGTAGCAGATGGCGACATTAAGGATCTGTTGTCTTATCAAAAGGCAATGGAGGATGTTGACCGGGATGAATGGGTCAAAGCCATAAATCTCGAGATAGAGTCGATGTACTTCAACTCAGTATGGGATCTTGTAGATCAGCCTGATGGGGTAAACCATATAAGTTATAAATGGATCTACAAGCGCAAACGGGGTACTGATGGAAAGGTGCAAACCTTCAAAGCACGACTTGTGGTAAAGGGTTATACCCAAGTGGAGGGAGTCGACTATAAGGAGATTTTCTCACTTGTGGCCATGTTAAAGTCGACCTGCATCCTCCTGTCCATTGCCGCTTATTATAATTATTAGATCTCGGAAAATGGACATCAAGACGGTTTTTCTGAATGGCAATCTTGAAGAGATTATTTACATGGTGCAACCTGAAGGATTCATTGCCTAAGGTCAAGAGCAAAAAGTTTATAAACTGAATCGGTCCATTTATGGGCTGAAATAGGCGTCTCGATCTTGGAATATTTAGTTTGATACTGCGATCAAATCTTATGGCTTTGACCACAACGTTGATGAACCTTGTGTTTACAAGAAGATCGACAACAATTCAGTAATTTTCTTAGTGTTGTATGTAGACGATATACTACTCATTGGGAATGATGTAGGTCTACTGACTGCAGTTAAGAACTGGCTAGTGACCCAATTTCAAATGAAAGATTTGGAGAGGATCAGTTTGTTCTGGATATATAGATCTTTCGGGATCGTAAGAAAAAAATGTTAGCGTTGTCTCAAGTATCGTATATTGACAAGATCTTACTCAAGTACTCAATGCAGGACTCCAAAGGGGTCTTACTGCCATTCAGGCATGGAGTTACTTTGTCTAAGACATGTGTCCTAAGACGCCTCAAGAGGTTGAGGAGATGAGATGGGTCCCATATGCATCTGTCGTTGGCAGTTTGATGTATGCAATGCTCTGCACTAGGCCAGACATCTACTATGTTGTAGGAATAGTCAGTAGATATCAGTCTAACCCAAGTCAAGGTCACTGGACCACAGCTAAGAACATCCTCAAGTATCTTTGGAGAACGAGGGACTACATGCTCGTGTATGGGTCTAGGGATTTTATCCTTATTAGATACACGGATTCTGACTTTCAAAGTGATAAAGACTCTTGAAAGTCCACTTCAGGGTCAGTTTTTACTCTTAACGGAGGAGTTGTAGTATGGCAGAGCACTAAGCAAGGGTGCATCACCGACTCCACGATGGAGGCCGAGTACGTAGCAGCTTGTGAAGCTACTAAAAAAGTCGTCTGGCTCAGGAAGTTCTTGATAGAGCTGGAAGCTGTTCTAGATATGTCTAGGCCCATCACTCTCTATTGTGAAAATCAGAGCCGTAACAGATTGGAATCTCAATTAAATCAATCTTTCGCAACGAGGACGTTACAATGGCTCATGGGAACAAGATTAAACAAGGTTACTCACTTTGAATCATCATCACCTTCATCCTCTAACTCGTTTACGAAGGCTCTCATGGCTACAGTGTTTGAGGGTCACCTTCAGAGCATGAGTCTACGGGGCCGCCTGCGACTGGACTAGGGCAAATGGGAGATTTTATTATACGAGGCCTTAGTGCCTTAGTTTATTGTTTTGTACTAGTTTTTGTACACCTCACTCGCTTTAGGACAAGTGGGAGATTGTTGAGGATGATGCCCTAAGTCTCGTGTCCCGTAGTTTATAAACACATTTTGTACGAACGTTTGTGATGTATAATATATGATATTTACTTCACTTTTTTACTTTTCACATTGGATGTTTTATTTACTTTACCAAAAACCAATAATCTCCGGTTGTCATTATATAACTTAAGCATGTATGTGGTGACATACAAGTGGATCATGTCTTAAGTGACAACCAAAATGGTATGTCCTATATGGATATAGGAAGAAAACTTTATCTTGGTAACGCTACGGATGCGGCTCGCTTTGTAGAATAGTTACAAGTGTTGTGACTTGTTACAGATGATCTGATCCTGATCATTCATGTGCGGACGTCCGAGCGGGGATAGAGAGATTGGTGGAGAGAAAAAATGTTAAACTCTCTCCCCTTTATTATTTTAAAAATAAAAAATAATTAGAAAATTATTGAAATAATAAATATAAATCATTTAATTTATAATTAAATTATAACAAAATATAAAATAAATAACTTATTATATATTATGCAATCATATGTTATACCATATATAACATATAACATAATAGTTCAAAATTGTATCATATATAATATAACCTATAGTTTCTTTTCTCTTTCTTATGAATATTAATATAAATCATATTTATATTAGAATTGTAATTAATATGAATCAAATTCATATAATTAACATTTGAATCATATTCAAACATTTAATTCCTCTCATGAATTCTTTATATTTAAATATATCAAATACATATACTAATTATGTCATATATAATTACAATAAATTAATTATATCATATATAATGAATTCTCTCAATTAATTTGAACAATTCAAATAATCCAAAACTTGGTTTCTCTTAGAAAATCCGATGAGCTACCTAGGGGACGCTCATGGACCTATAGCTTGAAGGCTCCAACGGTTCGTGAATAATTAATTAGACCTTTAATTAAATTATTCACCATTCGTTAACAATCGGGCACTTCATTGAAGACCGACAGCTGCACTCTTGCACTACAGGATATATTTCTATATCCATTGGATATAATGAATCCATAGTACGACGACTCTTCACAAATTGTCGTAAGTACAGTTGGGTCAAATTTACCATTTTGCCCCTGTAGTTACATCTAACTCCTTAAGTACCACTGATTCCTCTAAATGAATAATAAATCATAGTCCATTATGACTAAACCCCTCTCGGGCCAAGAGAGAGTGTGGTGCCACAATGTTCAAGCCCCAAAATCAACCTTAAGGAGCAATTTATCTACTTTCCCCAACATTGGGGAAGGAGTGAATTCCGTCTTATGTAGTTGTGTTCCTAGCTCCCAAATCAGACGAATCAAAATGGTAGGCATGTTGAGTCGACGATCTTGCCACTCTCACCCATACAAATCAAAGGACCGCCTTCATAGGCAAGAGTTCACAACTCACTCAGGATTCAAGTCGTGTTACCTATAGTCATCTTGATGAAATGAAATCTCTATTAAGAACGGTGTTATATAATGAGATGTTACGAGTAGACGGGACACGTCGTCTCAGCTGTAGAGTAGGGAGTCCAATTAACTTTACAAATAGGTTTCTTGTATTAAAAGATGTCTTTGTAGTTCCTGAACTAAAAAGACCTTATTTCCGTAATGCAGATATGTCTTTCCTTTTGTGAATAAAGTGTTTATTCATAAAGATGGTGTTGAAATTTTTTATAGCTAAAACTGGAAAATAACTTCTATTTGCTAAGGTCGTTAGCCTTAAGTTCCTCCATAACATAGAGATGTTTAAATCTGTCGTAACCCAATCTAAACGTCAACAGAGTTTCTCCAAAAGAAATGCGCGAATTTGGCACCTTTCATTAGGGCACATCAATCTCAATTGAATTGAGAGATTGGTTGAAGAATGGCCTTATAAAGCGAGTTAGAAGAAAATTCTTTACCAGTGTGTGAATCTTGCCCTGAGGGTAAGATGACTAAAAGACCTTTTACTGGAAAAGGTTATCGAGCCAAAGAGCCTCTAGAATTAGTACATTCTGACCTTTGTGGTCCTATAAATGTGTGAGCTCGAGGAGGCTATGAGTACTTTATCAGTTTTACTTGATGAATTGCTCTAGATATGGGTATGTTTATCTGATGCAATAAAAGTCTGATATTTTGAAAAGTTCAAAGTATCAAGGCTAAAGTTGAGAATGCTTTGGATTAGACGGATTAAAAATACTTCGATCAGATCGAGGTGAAGAGTTTTTGGATTCAGGGTTCCATGACTAATTTATTAGAACATGGAATCATTTTCCAACTCTCAACGCCTGTTACACCTCAAGCAAGAATAGTGTAGCAGAGAGGAAACAGAACCTTGTTGGACATGGTTCGTTCGAGATGAGTTACGCTTCCTTATCGAGCTCATTTTTGGGTTTCGCAGTGGAGACTGCAGTATACAATACTTAACTGTGTTTCTTCCAATAGTATTGTGAGAACACCTTTGGAACTTGTGGAATAGGCCTAAAGCTAGTTTACGTCACTTCCGCATATGGAGTTTCCCAGCACAGTTCTTGGAGGCAAATCCCAAGATGTTGGAACCACGGTTGAGGTTGTGCCTCTTTGTAAGCTACCCCAAAGGTACACGAGGGTTTACTTTTATGATTCGTCTGAAAACAGGGTGTTTGTTTCTATGAACGCTACTTTCCTGGAGGAGGATCATATCAAGGAGCATGTAGTAAAGTCGTGTTACGTGAGCTTTTCAACGAAACTACTGAAACTTTAACAAGAGTTGTTGAATGACCTGTTTCATCAACAAGAGTTGTTGATGATAGTTTTACCTGGTAGGTCGTTTCCACCTCTAGAATTGAGGAAACCTTGACGTAGTGGGAGGGTTAGAAACCCGCCTTATCGCTATCTGGGTTTCACAGAAATCCTAGCTATGGTAGCAGATGGCGACATTAAGGATCTGTTGTCTTATCAAAAGGCAATGGAGGATGTTGACCGGGATGAATGGGTCAAAGCCATAAATCTCGAGATAGAGTCGATGTACTTCAACTCAGTATGGGATCTGTAGATCAGCCTGATGGGGTAAGACCTATAAGTTATAAATGGATCTACAAGCGCAAACGGGGTACTGATGGAAAGGTGCAAACCTTCAAAGCACGACTTGTGGTAAAAGGGTTATACCCAAGTGGAGGGAGTCGACTATAAGGAGATTTTCTCACTTGTGCCATGTTAAAGTCGACCTGCATCCTCCTGTCCATTGCCGCTTATTATAATTATTAGATCTGGAAAATGGACATCAAGACGGTTTTTCTGAATGGCAATCTTGAAGAGATTATTTACATGGTGCAACCTGAAGGATTCATTGCCTAAGGTCAAGAGCAAAAGTTTATAAACTGAATCGGTCCATTTATGGGCTGAAATAGGCGTCTCGATCTTGGAATATTTAGTTTGATACTGCGATCAAATCTTATGGCTTTGACCACAACGTTGATGAACCTTGTGTTTACAAAAGATCGACAACAATTCAGTAATTTTCTTAGTGTTGTATGTAGACGATATACTACTCATTGGGAATGATGTAGGTCTACTGACTGCAGTTAAGAACTGGCTAGTGACCCAATTTCAAATGAAAGATTTGGGAGAGGATCAGTTTGTTCTGGATATATAGATCTTTTCGGGATCGTAAGAAAAAAATGTTAGCGTTGTCTCAAGTATCGTATATTGACAAGATCTTACTCAAGTACTCAATGCAGGACTCCAAAGGGGTCTACTGCCATTCAGGCATGGAGTTACTTTGTCTAAGGACATGTGTCCTAAGACGCCTCAAGAGGTTTGAGGAGATGAGATGGGTCCCATATGCATCTGTCGTTGGCAGTTTTGATGTATGCAATGCTCTGCACTAGGCCAGACATCTACTATGTTGTAGGAATAGTCAGTAGATATCAGTCTAAACCCAAGTCAAGGTCACTGGACCACAGCTAAGAACATCCTCAAGTATCTTTGGAGAACGAGGGACTACATGCTCGTGTATGGGTCTAGGGATTTTATCCTTATTAGATACACGGATTCTGACTTTCAAAGTGATAAAGACTCTTGAAAGTCCACTTCAGGGTCAGTTTTTACTCTTAACGGAGGAGTTGTAGTATGGCAGAGCACTAAGCAAGGGTGCATCACCGACTCCACGATGGAGGCCGAGTACGTAGCAGCTTGTGAAGCTACTAAAAAAGTCGTCTGGCTCAGGAAGTTCTTGATAGAGCTGGAAGCTGTTCTAGATATGTCTAGGCCCATCACTCTCTATTGTGAAAATCAGAGCCGTAACAGATTGGAATCTTCAATTAAATCAATCTTTCGCAACGAGGACGTTACAATGGCTCATGGGAACAAGATTAAACAAGGTTACTCACTTTGAATCATCATCACCTTCATCCTCTAACTCGTTTACGAAGGCTCTCATGGCTACAGTGTTTTGAGGGTCACCTTCAGAGCATGAGTCTACGGGGCCCGCCTGCGACTGGACTAGGGCAAATGGGAGATTTTATTATACGAGCCTTAGTGCCTTAGTTTATTGTTTTTGTACTAGTTTTTGTACACCTCACTCGCTTTAGGACAAGTGGGAGATTGTTGAGGATGATGCCCTAAGTCTCGTGTCCCGTAGTTTATAAACACATTTTGTACGAACGTTTGTGATGTATAATATATGATATTTACTTCACTTTTTTACTTTTCCAATTGGATGTTTTTATTTACTTTACCAAAAACCAATAATCTCCGGTTGTCATTATATAACTTAAGCATGTATGTGGTGACATACAAGTGGATCATGTCTTAAGTGACAACCAAAAATGGTATGTCCTATATGGATATAGGAAGAAAACTTTTATCTTGGTAACGCTACGGATGCGGCTCGCTTTGTAGAATAGTTACAAGTGTTTGTGACTTGTTACAGATGATCTGATCCTGATCATTCATTGCGGACGTCCGAGCGGGGGCGTCCTATACAAAGAGTTTGTATAAGACCTGACCACAAAGTGTTAACATCTCGTCATATAACCCCATTCATGATAGAGACTTCACTTCACTAGGATGACCATAGGTAAATGACCTCAATTCTTAGTGAGTTGGGAATTCCTGCCATTGAGGGCGGTCCTTTGATTTTATTGGATACGAGTGGCCAGAGCGCCGACTCAAAACCTACCACTTTGAGGATTTGTTTGATTTGGGAGCTGGGAACTCAGCTCACAAGATAAAGTTCACTCCTTACCTGAAGTAGGGGTAAGTAGATAGATTACTCCCTTAAGGATTGATCTTGGGGCTTGAACGATGTGGTGCCACACACCTTCTCATCGCCCAAGAGGTGTTCACACATAGTAGGACAATGTTGTATTGTTCATTAGAGGGATCAGTGGTACTTAAGGAGTAAGATGTAACTACAGGGGCAAAACGGTAAATCAGCCCAGCTATACTTACGAGCATCTTTGAAGGGTCATCGTACTGATGATTGGTTATATCCCATGGACATAGAAATTATCTGTGATAAGAAGAGTTCAGCTTTAGGTCTTTAGTGGAATGTCTGGTAGTTAACGGATGGTGGATATCGTAGCTAAAGAGTTTAGTCATTTACTCACAATACCATTAGAGCTTCGAGCCATAGGTTCATAAGTGCCCTTTGATAGCTTAGATACAAGTTGAGAATCAGTTTTTGGGTCAGTTTGAAAATGTTCAAATTGACAAGAGGGAGTTCGATTATATATGATATAATTGAACTAGTTAATTATATTATGATATAATTGACTTTATGTATGAGATATATTAATTTGAAGGAAATTGGATATAAATATTATTTATATCTAGTGGAGGAAAAATATTGTGGTTAATATATGATATTAAACCATAGGTTATGAATATAATGTGATTATATTTATTATTTATTAATTGGACAGTTATGGGATAATTCGTCAGCATCTCTTCTTTTTTTGTAACTAATGATTAAGAAGAAATCGTTTTGAGACGCTTAAATAGCTCACGGTGTGTTGCGATTTTAGAGAGTCATCGCTTAGTAAATCAGAGCCTATACGATAGTGTTGTTTACTGAACGATCACTTACACCCGCGTGCGCTACTTACTAAACGATTGCTTATCTTTTACTAAATGATCGTTTAGCGCCCGAGTACTAAACGATCATATAGATGATCGTTTAGCTTTTCCTACACGATCGTATGCTTCATCTAAACGATCAAGCATTTTGTCTATACGATAGACGAGTCTTTCTCTCACTTGCTTGATCGTTGTATACGATCTCTTCTCCTCCTCTCCCTCTACC
>NC_052358.1:29649812-29713479 GCF_009727055.1 Benincasa hispida | reverse complement strand
AAATCCGAATAGAGCCCACTCTTTGGATTCTCACTCCGAGAATACTGAGGGTTCCAAGTGGTGGTGTCGTCTTTTTTTTTCATTTGTTTATTTGGAGATTGTTCGTGGTAGACAATTGAGTGTTGCTTAACGATAGCTTGCCGTTCCAGCGAAAGCGAGATTTGTTGTGAAGAAAATCTTCAACTAGTATGTTCTCTGGGTCTCTTGTTTATTTATCCTGTAAGCATGCCAATAATTTTTTGTTGTTAATGCATATATGTATGTATGAATGTATATATGAAAATTTTGTCACAATGAATTGGAAAGATCCGCTTTCGCATATAGGTACTCTTGTATAAGAGTTCCTTCAGTCACACCACTATAGCTCGACAGTTTCACTCTCCTCACTATAGATATATTGTGTCCACTTGATTTTACCATAATCAGTAAGTTGACCCTTCACAAGTTGTTCGTAATACTAGCTGGGTCAATATGTTGTCTTACCCCCCATATTACATCTTGCTTCTTAAGTTCCATTGATCCTCTAATGAACAATTGGTTTGTGATCCAATGACTAAATCGGATCCCTCTCGAGCCAACGAGAGGGTGGGGCCCCTTGTTCAAGACCTGGATTCAATACTTAGGAGAATAACTTTTCTCCTATCCCTAAATCGGGTAGGCATAAATTTCTTCTTGTATCCTATGTCCTCAGCTATCTAGCCGGTCTTACCCCTGAAACGGGAGGCTTATTGAGCCGATGTTGTTAAGCCAACCCTCACCTATGCAAATTTAAGGATAATCCCGAATAAACAGGAGTTAATAGTTAGCTCAGGATTAAGATCGAGTTACCTAGGTCATTTAAGCGAAATAGTCAGTCTTAAACAGCAAATAGTGTTACAAAGAAAGAGTGACTTATTTCTTGGTCTGATCTTATGCAAACTCATTGCATAGGATACCCCTACTCCTCATGTCAATACATGAACGAATCAAGATCATTTCGTTTGTAGCACCATACAACAAATTGTAACAACTACAGAATGAGCTGCATTCGATAGTGTTACCAGAATAAGGCACTCAACCTTATTCTATATTATAGATCATTTTGACTATTTACTCGAACTTGATCCACTTTTATGTCTCCACATAAAGTTCAAGTATTCATATAATAGTCATGGATCTTAGTTTATTCGATTTAGTCTTTACAATTGCAATTTACAAATTCACTAACAACTTTATTGAATAAATGTTGACTAACATCTTTATTGATAATAGAATGTGTTTAACTTTACAAACTGCGAGTTTTAGGACATACAACCCGACAAGACTCACAGCCGATGACTAGTAGTAGGCGACACAGACGACAGAGTAGTGGCAGCGATTGACGTGCAAAAGATCTAGAGTGAGATGGCGCAGCTTGACGACTCAAATCGCGGCAGGACGGAGCCTCAATCGATGGCGAGGTGCGACGGCTACGGATCAGGCATCGGAATCTTGTGACTAGAGAGAAAAGAAGAGTTTTTCAGTTTTTTATATATATATATTTCTTTTTTTTCTTTTACTCTCAACTCTAATCCCTAAGACCCCATTGGGTAACCATTTGGTTTTTTGTTTTTGTTTTTGAAAATTAAGCCTATTTCATCTATATTTCTTATAGTGATTTGCATCCTTTTTAAGTACAATGGTTGAATTCGTAGCCAAATTCTAAAAACAAAAACTACTTTTTGAAAACTACTTTTCTTTAGTTCTCAAAATTTGGCTTGGTTTTTTAAACCATTGGTGAAAAATAGATAACAAAAGAAGAAATTTGGAGATGGAAGTACTTATAGGCTTAATTTTGAAAAACAAAAACAAAAAATAAAATGATTACCAAACGAGACCTAAATATATATAAAATTCCAAATTCCTTTTAATTTCTAAAATCCTAATTCTTTTCTTTTCCTTTATTTATTTAACAATATATATATATATATATATCCTTTTTAAATTCCTTCAAGAATTCAAATCTCCAAGTTTCTTAAAATCTTTAATCCTTATTATCTAAATAAATTAACTCAATTTCCTTCTCCTAACTCATTAATTTAATTTTAGATCCAAACTCCAAAATTAAAGGGAAAAAATTTTAAACAACAATTTTCCTCAAATAAATCAATCCATTTTTTTCTTAAATTGAATTAAAATTCTAATTCTTTACAAATATTTTTAAAATTAACTATCTTGCCTCCTATTTAAAAAGCACCAATTTATTCAAAATAATGCTCAAATATTTCAAGATAATTTAATAAAAATTACCTAAAAAGGTCGGGATGTTACAGAACTAATTTAGTAACTTCGAGAAATCAATTACATCCATTTTTTGTTAATTAGGTTTTGTAGATGTAGATTAAAATTGACAAGTTTTATCTTGAACAATCTTTTCCCAATTTTCAATAAATTAAGTTAATAAGATACAAATTAGTTTTTCTTTTTCCTAATCAATTAATTTCTTTTCAACTTTCCAACTTTTTATTACATAATATATAGGATAATTGTTTTAAATAGAAAAATTGTTGGAAAATTTTTCAATATTATACAATGTCACTGTCTATTAGTGATAGATAGTGATAGACACTATCAATGTCTATCACTAACATTATAGATATCTATCTGTGTCTATCACTGATAAACAACAACATTTTGCAATCACTGACACTAATAGATGTCTATCAACGTCTATCTCTATCTATCACTAATAGACAATGATATATTACTATATTTATAAATAAGTTAACTCGTCTTTCTATAATTGAAAACAACTCTAATATATATTAAAACTATTAATTATTTTTTTTAGTTAGTTATTTCTTTAATTTTGATTTAATAATAAGCAGAACATATAATTGGTAAATAGAATATAAAATAAAAATAAAACATTACATAAAATAGACAAAAACTAAAATAAAGAACATACAAAACGACAACTTTGTTGTGATCTTTGATTTTAGAAGTTTTTGCTTTATTGTGTATTTAAATAGCGATAAAAGAGTCTTTCTTCATTGTTTGTATCCCGAATCAACGACAAAACACAACTACTTTAACTAAATAATAGACAAAAAGGGAGAAGTGAGATCAAATGTTTGCTGGAAAAAAAAAAAGGATGAAGAAGGTTGAACGGCCGGCGACAATGGCGAAACAAACACAAAATGGGGGTTTAACAATATCTCGACAAAAAATTTAAAAGTTTTAAAGTTTCATAATGGCTCGATTTTAATAATTTGGTCTTTTTGCATATGAGAAATTTCTGTGACTCTTAAATAATGGTCTAGTATAAAGTTTAGAAAGTCAGGTCGTTTCAAAATTTATATGCATTTTCAATTTTATCCTCGGTAAGTTTCACATTTACTCCTAAGGATAATGTATTTATAAATATTTTTTATACCAATCAATTTTCATATATATAAAAGCATAATAAGAAAATAGGTCTAGAAATCTAGAGAATATAGAATAATAAGAAAGCAACACAAATTTTCATAAAGTCCAAGTAGAACCTTCCAAAGCTTAAAAGAACAAGAACAAAATGGGTCTAGACATTTAGAGAACATAAAGCACATATGAACTTTTATATTAAATATAGTTTTCTTAATTTTCTATATTATGTCTTTATTGTTATTATTTGAGAGCTACATTACAAAGTGATTACAATACCATGAGATTTCTAATAGTAAAGGACACAAAAGAGGCCAAAAAGACTTGTGATTCCTATAAGCAAACACCAAATCCAATATGTTCATTTGATTCAAAATGCTACAAGACATGAAGAAGTTCAAAATAATATGCTTTGTTCAAGAGACATTCAAATAATCTTTGAATGTCACTTTTCAGGAACATGTTTCCTAAGATTTTGCCATCATATGAGATGACAATGGTTTTTTCTTGATGAATCTTGCTTAATTATTCAGATCAAATCAATAAAACAGACGAAATACTGTTCATTTATTGCTGAAAATTTTATTATCCGTTCCTCATTAAAGAAAGTAGTTACATACAAAGACTACATACAAACATTTAAATGTAAAAGGATTATGTTCACATGAAATACAAATCACCTGTCATCGCATCCAGGTGATACCGAAACTTTAATCACAATGAAGGCAGCCTCACATTAACAAACAGCAATTATTGGCGTGGTCAAGTATGCCAGTATCGAACCGGGACTTACCGACTATGAGCAACGGCGACAAACTTTCATTACACAGGCATAACCAGCCCTGCATAAAGACAGTTACCAACTTTTAACAGGTGAAATCTAACCACATTAATACATGTTTGAGTTTACTCCGGTGAGAACCTTCAGAAAAAATCCAAATCCATTGAGCTAAGCACACCATCATCTTCCCAGTTTACGTTTTTGGTTGTTCCATCTTTTCCAGTAAGGTGAAGAGGTGATTCCAATGGTGGCGGGACCTTAGACAAAAAAGAAAGAAGCAGATGTTATGAACATCATCTCTCTTAATGGCTGATAAAGAGTTAAACATCGTTATGTTCTTTGAAAGATCATCGACAGCCAAGTTCGGTACAGTTTTTTTAAGCATCATAGCTGTTCCTTACAAGCAATAGGAGTTTCAAAAGTAGAGAGCATCCGTACCATACACCGGATTAGTGGCCAGTTAATTGATTGGAAAAAGGGGTGCTGTTTGATTTCATTTGCACCTGTACTTGATCCTAAACGTCTGGCGGGGTCTCTTTGTAGCAATGCATTGATCAACTGCCTTGCTGCAAGACTTACCTGAAAGAATGTTCAAATCAGTAGTAGATTTTTGGGGAAGCATGGAATTGGAAAACACCAGTTAAAAACCTCAAGTTTAATGCATTCAACAGGAATCAATTTCCAGCAATACCTTTTCATAGTGGTGAAATATCTAACAAGGATCCATAATTCCAACAAAATAATGGATATGCCCTTGAGTTGCTTGTTAGAGAAACATGGTACTTGATGAGGCTAGACAAAGCTCGGGCACTAGCCAGCGGATGATAAATAGGTATGGCTGATAGTAACAAGACCAATAACTATGGGCTGGTTGAGCCCCAGACATTGTTTAACCATTTAGGCAATGCCAGTTAGACTACTGTGTACACCAGCATTCTTCTTGTTGTTCGAAGACTCTTCTTTAGCAAGTTTATAAACCCCATCAAAAGTAACTTCACTTGCTTGTTTAAAATGATTTAAAATCTACTAGGTGAACACCGAATGTGAATAAAAACTGAACTCTTTTTTAAACTAAATATTGCTCAAAATCTACTAAGTAACTTCACTTGCTTGTTTAACCGTACATATACTGATTGATAATTTATACTGATTTCTTATCAATGTCTAGCTTCAAATTGTTTCTTAAATGAGATGTCATTGTGCTAATGTTACTTAGAGAAGATGGTTACCCCCCACCATATTTTTATACTTACGTTGTGTTAGGTACTTAAGTACCACATTGGTCATCCACTTAAATACCACATTGGGAGAGTCAAGCCACTTGAGTACCATATTGGTCATCCATTCTAACCAATGTGGGACAAAAGCATCCCATACTACCTTAGTTCCTAACACGTTGATTGAAGTTGATAACAATTCAAGCCTTCTTGTGGCAAGTAATATCTCAGAGTGATTTATTCTTTACCTGAATGCTACTTGGGAAGGTGAGATCTTTGTGCAAGATGTTACCAAAAGTCTTCTGCCTGTTCTTTCCCCTGAAAGGTGTGCGACCATAAAGCATCTCATACAACAATATACCTGGATCCCAGACACAACCATTTTAAGTCTTGAATTAGAAAAGCATCACCAAACACCTGATAGTAAAATAAGCAGAGAAGAAGTCTATCCAACAAAAATAGAAATGGAGAATAAATAATTTGATGATATAAATATGGGAACGAGTAGTGAACTAACTAGAACATTTTTTTATTTTATTTATGAAGGAAATATACGAATAGCTACAATTTACAACCAAATCAATTGCAAGGCTTATCTTAAAAACTAGGAATTAACAAGAACATATTTATGTAACATGATCAGTGATGTTTACAACTTTCAGTTGTCATAAATATATATCCAAGGGAATATTGTGGCGTTGGTAGTTTCATCAAAATGATTGAGTCATTACAGTGCCATATTCACAATTTTGCTTATAGAGAAAATTAGAAAGGGGAAGTGCAAAGAGAAATAGGCAAGTAATCTTGATAAGTTCACCATCATCTTACCAAGAGCCCACCAATCGATAGAGCTGCTGTGGCCTTCCCCTGTTATAATTTCCTGCAATTGATGTACCAATAAGGACTTGAGAAGAAGTAATCGATGAAATCATCATCATCTTATATGTTTCCTTAGTTGAAGATGCAATCTAAAAACTACTATCATGCGCTGTTCCAAAAGCTATACAAGAAAGAATGCATTTTCCATAATTCTCTTTCAAATTTGAGGAAAAGCCAATCCAAATCATGGATTGCCAAGACCAAATTATAAAGACTTCCGTAACTAGTCTTTAGAGACTGAATTACTTCTGTTTCCTAGTGTTCCACATCATTCAAAATATGCCTTATTTTACAAATTAATCCAATAAAATTAGTGTAAAGTAGCTATAACTGGGGATTCACCATACAGGAGCTATATACTCTTCAGTTCCAACAAAAGAATTTGATTGCGTGATCGGCTCTGCAACAAATACTGGTGGTGGTTGACTTCGAGATCTCCTTCTACCTTGAGGCAATGGATACTTCACAATCTAAAATTCAACGAAAACAATCAGAATTAGTGGCATCTACAAATAGTAGATGGAATTTTAGAAAATGTCATTTGAATGGAAGTTTACTCGAGTGTAGACCACATGACATGACTAGCAAGTCAGTATATCTATATCTGATGCCAATAAAATTTCCATGGTCAACTAGCATAATGCATGAGATACCTTGGTTTTTCATGGCTCCATCTTCAATAAGCTCAAAATGACAGTAAAATGCCAGGTACTAGATCGGGCGGGGAAGCATTTAGGATGATAGAGCAGCTCATGGACCAGAATCCTCATAATTAGTTTTTTTCTCATCTCCAAGTTGGAGAACTATGCACTCCTCTCGTGTTACACTTACATTTACTAATATGTCTAGTAGAGTTTCTATTCGGAAAAGCCCAACTACTTAATTAGCCTATTTTACACCCTTCCAAAGTTCCACTGCCTCCAACCTATGGATATGGCATGCCCCAGAGTAGTTTGATGTACTATTGTCATGAATGGAATGATGCATGGCTTAAGGCTTGTTTCATATAATCAACACCATTTCCTAACTTAAAAATATGAAAATCTAGGATATGATTCAATAAGAAGTGGTCTTAAGATGGTTGTATAAGAAATTGGGATGCACCTGCGGTTTGCAGGATGTCACAAGTGATAAATCGAAGTCGGCAAGTGTAATATGCCCATCCTTCTGGAGAAGAATATTTTCAGGCTTCAGATCCCGGTAAATGATTCCTGCATAAAATCATAAGGGAAATTGAATGCCTTTCTCAAATAAACAATGCAGTTTATCTTGTCGGACAGTATACCTTTCATGTGATGAGTAATGAGATTAACTAGTATTCAATTACAGTAAATCTATGTTTTAATTCTCGTGTGAGTAACGTGGAGATTATTCCCAAGCCCTTTACCAGAATTATTTGGAGTTCTAAATTGCCCAAAATGGTAAATGCTAGCAAAAAAATTCGGCAAAAGCATCCTAGGTCCAGTTTCTCTTAGCTGCAGACTTGGAATGAAAGAAAAGATGAGGATCTTTTAGGGTGTCTTTAGGGACCATAGGAAGTCAAGGAGAATATTTTCTTCTTGGCCTAAAAATCAAGAGAAGCACTGAACTACTCAATGATTTTTGTGATTATTCATATCAATTGAAGATGGTTTCCTTTTCCTTTCCAATCTTTATTAGTGATTGAATTTGGTTGGGCATCCTGTCCTTTCCATCTCTTTCAATTCTCCTCCCATCTTAATGAAATGTTTCCTTGACACCCAAAAGAAAAACGGTTTGGGATTGATGAGGGAAATTCATGAATCTTTAAATCTGTGTCATCTTTATAAATGAAATCAAAATGTTCTTGAATAGTGATAATTCTAATTAGATACTCAGAAAACCCTACTGTAAGTTGATGTTATTCTCAGACAACTGCACTCAAAGCTTCAGAAGAGTAGGAAGAAATATGGTATGTATGTCAGATGAGATCGAATAAACTGAAAGATCAATGTTACCTAGACAATGAAGATATTCCAAGCCAATGACGACCTCTGCAGCATAGAACCTGAATATGAGAATGGGGCATAACAAGTCGAGAGTGTGAACATGGCTTGGATGAAATAAGCATATTGCTAACCTGAGCTAACATAAATTATTTATCCATGATTAAAAAGACAAATTAATTCATATTTTTATGTAACTTTTGTTAAAGTTTCGTCCTCATCAATTTTGTCTGCATCATATTCACAAACTAGTTTAGACTCCAATAGGAAGAAAGAATGAAAATGGTCTGCTATTGATTCAATACCTGATTTTGCTTTTTTCCCTATTTTATAGCACAAGAGCTCCTTCAAGCAATTAGGTTAAAATCATAACGGATGTTCATAGTTCCTTTCGCTGATGAGCTTAATATAGCACTCAACTTCCAAAAATTGTAGAGTCGAGTGATAATCCAGATTCCTAACTTGCTAAATGAAAAATTTTACAAATTTTTGGTGTTAATAAAAGAAGGATACCTTGCAGAATCCTCTTTAAACATTTTCATGGGTTGCTTATCAAGCAATGCGAATAACTCCCCACCAGGGCAGAAGTCTGTTATCAAACAAACGTGTGTAGGGGTCTGGAAAAAAACACACAAATAACGTCATCCACGAAATCTGTCTCAAGGGAGTCAGATAACACATGACATACAGAATATTTCCATATGGGAATGGCTCTTAACATTATAATAAGCTGTGTGAGTTTGAACCAGACCCTTTTTGCAATTGTCAAGGCATGCATCGTTGTGGCACATTCACAGTTAGAATTCTAGTTAAAATTCATAAGCATTCCATATTTGTAAAAATGAGCAGGACTAGTTCTAAAGTGAACATATAGAATTAATATGGAAAATGGAGATGAAATAAGATATGTTTGAACCTCAAATGAAGTGTATAGTGTTGGAAGAAAAGGATGATCCAAAAGCGCAATGATTTGCCTTTCAATGCATGCTCTGTGGACCTTCAGAGAAACAATTAATCACAAATTACTCTTCAAAGTTCAAACAAGGTGATCAGATGTAGTTACATAACTAGTAGGTGCATTTGTTCAAAACCCTGTGATATTTTACTGAAGCATCTGTAACAGTCTGCCCAATTTTCAGAAAATTGATATTCATACATGTAGTTGTAGATATGTTTATGAGGAAAGTCTCTTTTAATCTTATGTCTCGGTTATTTGAGACACATAAAGTATTCAGGCAATCATGAACTCTACCAAGCTTTTGACGAGCGTTGAAGAAGGCATAAGCTAACAAAAATTGTTTTCTTACAATCCACGCTATGACTGGAAGCAAGTTTATGAAGCAGAAATGTGGGGGTATTATAGTAATCAAACCATGGTTTTTTTATAAGACCTTGTTTCGATTCAAAAGTGCTGATTTCTCCATTGCTTTCAAGGCATAAAGTTCGCTTGTACCTAGAAGTTCCACCAGATGAACACTGCAGCAAATATGCTGCATAAGTTATCAGAGCAGGTGCAAAATTAACAAGGCTTGATGAAACCACAAATTACAAAATTTCCAAAAGGAACAAGATGGTATAACTTCTAGAAAGTATCCAAAAAAAATGGCAGGGAACAGTTTGTCAGCTAAAAGGAAAGGTCCAAATAGCAGCGTCCAAGCCCCAGATAGACTGAAAAGATATGATGGCCTTACTTCTCAAAGGCTGATACTGTGTGGTTCTTCAGGTATATTTTCTTCCTCCTTTTTTTTTTAAATTAAAGGAGTTATCTAAATGCAAATTTGTTCGCTTCAAATATTTTTTTATTGCTTATCAATTTCATTTATCGAATATTGGTTTCATGGTAGCAAATAGTATGACTACAATAGAAGTGTTAATTGTTACATAATTGCAGTAAAATATGCAATTCAAATAATTAGTAAAAAAACTTATAATAAATGTAAAGCATAAAGAGATTGAGATAATTTTAGCTATTCATATGGAATCAATTTCATTTGAATTATTTATATAAAAAAAGTAAAAAAGAAATAATCATGTACAATGCATGGTAATAGACTATTACACTACATTACCTGCCAGTGTCTCCACAACCCAGTGGTTTAATAGGCTTAAAATGTTGGAGTCCAATTTTTTCACCACGTCGGATAATCTACAAAATAATAATAATTAAATAAATAAATAAAATTTTCAAGAAGGAAACCTTAGCAAGAAGCAAAAACCAGTGAAAATATTTCTAGAAACAGCGTCAAGATACCACAATTGCCTCATCTACTTTTGTGGACGATAAGTCCCACCCTAATGAGAGAGGGAATCTATTCAGCTAGTTGTAAAATTTATGGATGAATTTAAAACTTCTTCAAGCCAAGAATTAGGAAGAATGAGGAAGCTAGGAGCAATATATCTTCTGGTGATTCAGAGTTATTACATTAAAGGATTTAGAAGTTTATAACACAAAAGTGTGAAGTTGAGAAGAACTTTGGAAGCAACACGAAAATTGTCGAGAAAGTTCGGTCATCATAACAAGAAAAGAAATGAGTAGTGGCGAAAGGTCAACAATTTTGCAAAGATTATAAAAGAATACAATTTTGCATACCTTCTGTATAGCAGTCCAAGAAGAACTATGCTTCTTGTGAGGCCTTGGGAAGACTGGTTGAGAGTGAATTGCCCACAAATCTTCTGGTCTCTGAAACAGGAGCAGTTGGATAATTAAATTACATCATCTATTTTTTAGCAATCAAAATTAAAAACCCAACAATGTACATATCTTGTGAAAGGTTTTTATTTAAGGAAGAAATCATTTAATTGATAAATAAAATAAATGAGTCGAAACTCCAAACACCCATTGGTGAATTACATCAGAGTTCTCCAATTGGAGATTAGATAATACGTCTAAAATGAACAAAATGTTGCCGTGAAAAGTGAAAGGTTAGATATGTCTATTCTCTGTAGCTCTACCTTGAGGAAACATTTAGCATGTTATAAAATTGATGCCATAAAATTGATTCATAATTGACGATTTTATATAATGAAAGAACCATGCTTTTGATAAACAAGAACATCAGCTCTAGAAGGATTGGTAGATTTTTTGGTACACTCAACTCTAGATTGACAATCTGTTGTAATTTAAATTATAAAGATGAAATAATTTATTAAATTCAAAATAATATATTGGCCTGCATTCATTCTTACGTTAAACAAAAGTTGATTATGTATTAATTTTATTTTTTCTAGATTTGATCTAAGATCAAATCAAATTAAATTTTGAAACTAGATTACACTCCCAATTCCTATACTATATCATATGTGTACATATTAAACAATTTTAAATCTTCTCATTTATCCGATCTACCTTGTGCCTAACAATATTTGAATAAAGATTTTAAAATTTTCATATTCATACCTTGATTACCAAAATAAGATTTAAAACCATATATATGTGTGTGTATATATATATAGCATTAAGTAGGTAATCAAACCTATCAAAATTAAAATAAAAAATATTAATTTTTAATTATTAACTAATTGATAAAAATTAAAAAATAATAATAATATTTTAGTTCAAATTAATATTTGAAATTCAGGTAATTAAATCTATCTAAATAAATATAAAAATTAATATCATTTTAGTTACTAGACTATTAGGATGGTTAAAAAAATAGAAAAAAATAATATTTTGGTTTAAATTTATTTTTTTAGTACAACTGGGATGGGGGATCAAACCTCCAGGAGAGTAAGACCTGCCAATTATCATTGACCTAAGCTCACCCAATTAAAAGTGGGTAATCAAATTGATCCTAATAAAAAATATATTTTTTTAAATTATTAAAAATTTAAGTCTATAAAAAAAAATAATAGTTTGGTTTAAATTAATGTATGAGATCGTAAAATAATAATAATAATAATAAAGGTTGCTTTCAAATATAGAAAAATGAACCAAAATATTTACAAAATATAACAAATTTCATAATCTATCTATGTCTATCAGTAACATTGATAGGCACCAATAGAAGTCTATCAATATCTATCATTGATAGATTCTGAAATTTTGCTAAGGTTAAATGATTGTGTTAGTAACCACAAAATCTATGTTTAAATCCCCATACTCCTAATTGTACTAAAAGAAAATAATATATATTAAATATGATAAAACTAAATGTCACGTAATAATTTGTTTCATTTTTTTCTAAATGAAAATTCAAGAAGTAAGAGAAAAGAAAAATAGTTAGTTCACATTGATGGAGTTTAACATAATGTAACTCACATTTAGATGCGTAGAAAAGAAAAAGTAAAAAGAAGATTCGGTATTTTGTAGCGGTAAAGAAATTAGTTAGTTCTGTCAAATTCAAACATAGAGCAAAAGAAATACCTTACCAAGTTGGCATCAGGAAGTTCACGGACAGCCTCATCAACATTCTCTGCAGTGGCTTTAACCTAATAATAGGAATAGAACAAACAAATACTCAAAAATTATCAAATGCTGATAATCGATGTGTAAACTAAATACACAAAAAGAATTGAACTTATGACTTAAGAAAATAATAAAAATAAAAATAAAATTATACCAGCTTGGCACTTTGCATCTCTGCCGTCTCAGAAAGGCGGTTTTGCAAAGGTTCCACATGACCACTTCCATCTAGTTGTACACCAATAAAATACTGAAGCTCTCCCTATACAAATAAAATGGGACTTAGAAGAAAATGTTAATTGGAATAGAAGTTGCAACATGACAATGTGAAATTCAAGTATCAAATGATGATTCAGAAGAAGGTTCTGAAAGTTACCGTTTCATCACGCATTGGTTGCAAGTGGAATAAATTCCAGAACTTTTTACCTATAATTCATAAAATCAGGTACTTCTACAAACTGCTGCTAAATGATGTAATGCAAAAGGTTTCAAAGTTCAAATCTTCTACATGGAAATGCAGAATATAAAATTTAAATCAGATCATTGAAACTAACTCCGAGATCTGAAGTAACATTGACAAGTAAAACTCATTACAGTTGATTCATCATCATACCATCACAGCATCAGCTTACCAGTCTTGGTATAGTTGATCAACTGAACAGTTATTTCTCTTTGTTCCCTAATTGCATCCCTTATCTTTGAGACAGTTTCTTGATCCGTTTCAGGTCCTTGAAGAAACCTGTGGGATAAATGGGAAATGTACTACATTTATTGTGAAATAAAACTTTTCTGCTAAAGTTCATTTGAAAGTTTGACGCTAAGTTAATCAGACAAGATTGTAGTAAGAACAAAGTAACTAGATAATGTGGTCAAATTGTTCCCAGCTGGTTCTATATTTAAGCATATTATTCATCTTGAAAATTATGTAGTTTTTTTTAATACTCACGTCGAGCAAGATACAGAATGATAACTTTCAAAACCCCAAAGAGGGGGAAAGAGAAATAAAGGATGGCATGAAAAAGTATATAAAGATTAAGTGAAACTTAGAGGGCCTTTGATTTAAAGTAGAAAATAAACATAGAAAAATATTTTTTATTCTTAAAAAAAAAGGGAAAAAAGGGACAAAGATGTGATGATGTCCCTACCGACAGTTTCGTCCCAAAATTTCCTCACGTGTATATTCCGTCAATTCAAGAAAGCTGTCAGATGCAAATATCTGCATAAAAGAGTAGAGTTAACTTTTAGGAGCATTGCACATTATCTACTGCACTAAGCAGAAACCTAAGATTCCTTATTTGCAAGTTTTTTTACACTATGCAGTTTAAACATGACCAAAGATTATGCGAAAACTTTCTAGTTTGTTGTGACTAAGAAAGATAATGGTTTAGTTAGTCAAAGATGCACTATGTTAGCAGCAGTTCATATCAAATAAATATTTGTTGAGTGCAAATCATGAGATATGATTTCTAAGTTAGAAGGGAAAGTTTTACAAGATCCATCTAGTCATTTTCAAGACTGATTAATTTTTCTCAATATGATTCATAAAATATTTGGTTTTAGTTACAATTGCGCCAGAGGGAATAACAAAATACTAGAGATACATTATGAACTAACTTTTGTTTTTCTACAAGTACCTGAATATTCTTCCACATCTATGATTAACCAATTCATGTTTAGTCAACGCTATCAGATCCAGTTTAACTATAACCTCTCGTACAGTAAGAGAAAATGGTCTTACAATTGGATTATCAGGAAGCCTTGGATCAGTAATGACAAAATTTTTCTCAATTCGCTCCAATGTGGTAGCTAAATCAATTCCTTGGCGAATATCCTTTTCTCTTTCAGCACGGTCCCAACTATCAGTCCGTTCTATTTCGTCGGTCATCAAAATTTCTGGTTCAAAGGCTGTTACTTCAAGCTTCCTTGAACTGCTTAGAGATTTCCCTTTGAAACTGCAATATAACATAACAAAGAACATCCTGAAATCAATACTACAAAGTGATAATTACAAATGATATTAACCAACCATTTAGTCCGTGTAGTTATGAAATAAATAACTACATGATGGTTCCAAAGGAATTAAATATTCAACTGCCAACATTGGCATCAACACAGTGAAACAGTCAACAATCCTGTACGAATATCTCACCCCACTAAAGAAACTCGACTTGATAACCTAGGTTTCTTGCCTAACCCATCATCTCTGAGGTCCTGTTGAGGAGTTTGTCTACCCGGTGTAGCACTTGCAGCTTCAACCGACTTTGGAAGAACATAATCAAGATTGAACTTTTCCAAATCTTCTTTTTTTCTGGTAGTGTCATGACTCATAGCTCGATTAGATCGAGGATTCTTCACGGTCTGAACAACCTCTGTGATGGAATCCATTGCCTTTTCCTTCTGGCGAGCTGAAACATCAAGAGTGAAAATTAGAGGTGAAGGTAACATCACATTCCATAGAAATTTGGAAGATCAGTTACCATCATAGCGGATTAAAGACTTCGGCAACCCGTTCGGTCGTAATGCTTTATCATTTATGCCTTCTGTGTACTTGCTTACTTCTACCTGCATTCTGCCAAAGAAAATACCATTCTTCAATTTCTTAGTTCATCACAGTTTGTTGCACTCAGAATCTTGTGGTCATGCATGATTTTCCCTATTCACTTTGTAATTTCATAGAATACAATTATTCGAATTCATGCACAGCAAAAGCATAGGCATGATCCCTAACAGTTTGAGACAAAATACTTTCATGGCATGACGGCACAGGAGCAGTAACCAAGAAAGCTTGAAAAACAAACAAACTTAGACTACTGTTTTCTAATTTTTGCAGAAAAACACAAGGTCAGTTAATCCAAACTTTAAACAGGGAATGCCCATGAAGAATACACAGCACCATTAAACCAAGGGAGAACACAATGCAACCAAGAAAGTCCCGGTCATTTTCTAGCATGAATCATCAAAGTTAAATGTTCGTGCAAAAGTAGCATTTAGCAAAAGATGAATCAAAAGAGGAAGAAGAAATCAAACCCAATAAATTTGATAGTATTGCCATTGTCATCCTTGATAGGCGTGACTGTCAGAAGATTCCAGAAAGGAGTGCCATTCTTCTTGTAGTTCAAAAGCCTCCCGCAGTAGCTTTTGCCGTTTTTCACTGCATATCGAATTTTGTCAACTTCTTTCTGGTCCGTCTCTGGTCCCTGAAGAAAACGGCTGCCACCCAGAAAAACAAAAAACACCAACAGTTCGTCATTACCGAAGTATGAAATGAAGAGCGTCGCTGCAAGTCAACTTTCATTTTATTGTGCCCCATTTGAAATTCAGCCATCTTGGATGATACGCAATGCATATAGCATTACACCCAAAATTTGGAAAACTGGTAATTTGACCAGCATCCACACTACCCAGCTGGTGCTCCATCAAAAATCTAGATATAGCATTATAGCAATGTAGTACATCCAAGCATAAGGCATCTGGGTATTCCAAATTACGTCTGCAATTAAACTTTTGAGGATTCTTTTGGAAGATCTAAAACTCTTTCTGTGCTTCTTTCGAACCATTCCATGACTAGCTTGTTTAAATTTTAAACTGTAATATCAGGACCCCTCTTTTGGGTCTCTGTTAGTTTATTATTCATTAAATGGAAACTACATATGGAATCTCATTTGACTTTGAATAATTCCCACATAATAAGAAGTCAATCACCCACTAAATAAAGAAGCAAAATTTTGTTTTTTGTTTTTTTAATTAAAAAAAGGGAAAAAGAAAAAGAAAAAGGTTTTAGAAGGAAATACTAGTCTCTACACTTTGCTGTTCAGAGAGGAGGCAACATGGGTTAACGTTTTCTGAAAATAAATAAATAACTCATTATAAATGAACATCTTTATGGGGTATCTTTTTTGCCCTCTACTGTTTGACCCAGAATTGTACTTATGCCTCTATGTATCATACAGCTTTTACACCAAAAAGATTCGTTCTTTTATTTTCTCTTCTCTTCTTTTTCAATAAGCTTAGTGAATTCATCTTACCAGTTCCTTCCAATGACCTCCTCTGAAGCATAACCAGTCATGCCAAAGAAGCCACTGCTCGCATACACGATGGGGCAGTCTGGTTTGGTGGCATCAGAGACTACAAATGTCTGTTCCAAAGAAGCCAAAGCATCCTTCAACTCTTGTGATACCCTTGGGAAAACTCCAGAGGTTTCATTGCCAAAGCTTGATGTTCTTCCTGTGTCACTGATTTTCTCTGATGATCTTTTGCTGCCCCCTCCTTCCCCTGATGCTCTCCCCACGATGGCCTTGAAACTGCCTTCTTCCACGTTTGTCTCCACCACCAGTCCCCACTCCGCCGCCCTTTCTGCTATGTTTGCTTCTGTTGATGTTGCCCGTTTGGAAGAAGATTGCCAGCTTTTTCTGTCTTCTGATTCATTTCCAGGAGTGTTTGTTGTGTTTGATTCTCTGTCAAATGCCATCCATTTATCGGTAGGCTTGTTGCTGCTCATACCTCGCTTGTCCTCCATTCTCAATGTCTCTTTTTAGTTTGTGAACAGAACAGCCTACCAAGAAATGTCAAATTAATATTGGGACGTGACCAAAATTTCTAAGTTTTAAGATACTCAAAAAAACTGAGAAATCTGACACAATCTTAGAGGTCATAAAAAGAACTTGACAATGGAAAAGCATAGGAAAGCCAAGTACAAAAGAGACAAGCAAATGAAAACAGAGAGAAGAATTCATCTTCCCAACAAACCAACCAAGCAAAGCTCAACACAAATACAGAAAATGCAGAAGAGGGCTGCTGACAATCATAAAGCAGAAGGCAATACCTGCATGATTCAATTATACGGAAAAAAAGAAAAACAGAGTGAAGCACCCACTTTGAAGTAGTGAAGTAAGCAGAAGCTTCCACAAATGGGAATTTTGTACAATTCAGAACCTTTCAAGTCAATTCTGAAAACCCAGAAACCGTTTCTGGCTTTTCAGGGTGAAATTTCAGACCCAAAAGCTCTCTGAGGACTTTGATCGAACAGGTGGTGTGCAGAAGGGATGACAGTTGAAGATAAAGTCCCCATTTGCCAATAAATATGCCTCCCACCCAACCGTATTGCATACCCCATGTAAAATGGAGCAAATCCCATGATGACCGTTGATTTAGGCTCGGTTTATCCATAGTCTTGTCTCTTTATCAGATTTTCCCACGAGAGAAACAAATAAAATAAAGTAAAATAAAGCGAAAGATTTGGCAGGAAGACATATGAGGTCACAGAGGCTCCAGGACCGCATGAAACAAGTTTCTCCACGTACTAATCTTTGAAAATTGAACCCACAGTTTCTTGATTGCTATAAAGCTAGCAGCTTTGCTTAGCTTTTTCGTTGCTTGGACTTCGATGATGTTCTTAGACGTGTTTCTCATTGTTGTTTATACGATAAAACAAAAGGCATTACTTCAAAAATATCTTGAGTGAATTAATTATTGAAAATTTGTCATTTGTGAAGAGGTTTACACGTAGTATTATTAAAAAGGTTTGAAAAACTTTTTTGGTTACATGAAAATGGGTGACAATTAGTTCCACTACTTTCAAGTTTTAACTATTTATGGCCCATTTGTTAATCATTTCGATTTTGTTTGGTAACCATTTTGTTTTCGTTTTTATTTTTTAAAATTAAGTCTATGGACACTACTTTTACTTTCAAATTCCTCGTTTGTTATCTAACTTTCATAAATAATTTAAAAAACCAAACCAAATTTTGAGAACTAAAAAAAACTTTTAAAAAGTTGTTATTATTTTTGGAATTTGGTTAAGAATTCAACCATTGTACTTAAAAAGATACAAATTTTGTAAGAATTGTAGATGAAATAGACTTAATTTTTAAAAAATAAAAAAAAACAAATGGTTATCAAACGGGGCTTTCGTTTTTATTTTTAGTTTTAAAAATTAAGTTTATTTCCTCTCATTTCTTACAATTGTTTGCATTTTTCTTAAGTACAATGGTTTAATTCCTAGTCAAATTCCAAAAACAAAATGAAGTTTTTAAAAGTTACTTTTTTAATTTTCAAAATTTGGCTAGGTTGATAACAAAAAAAAAGAAGTTTGGAGGCGGAAGTAGTGTCTATAGGCTTAATTTTAAAAGACAAAAACAAAAAATCAAATGATTACCAAACATGGTTTTAGTATCTGAACTTCAATAAGTAACAATTTAGTTTCTATATTTTGAAATTTGTAACGATTTAATCTCTATTATAAAAAATCTTGTCAAAATTAAGTATCAATTTTATTACGTAATAACTTATTATTTAAAACTTATACAAAAATCTGATCTCAAATCCGTTTATTGGTCTACATGTATAAATTTTTTTATTAAATCCTACAAAACTTTTCACAACATGGACTATATCACTACAAATTATACAGCATACATACATTTTTGTTACTTATTAAAGTTTAATGATTAAATTGTTATATATATGTAAACATAGTGACTAAATTGTTACCAACTAAAGTTCAGAGATTAAACTATACTTTCTAAGAAAGTTTTGGAACCAAAAGTATTTTTTTAATTGTGTATCAATTAAACTCCTAAAATTTTATATGTAAATCAATTTAGATCATTAATTAGTATTTTTTATTGAGAATCAATCTTACATCAATTATAGTCGTTTATTTGTAAAGCGGATATTTCAAGAAGTTGTAAGGATGATTTTTAGGATGTAATCAAAATGAATTATATAAAATGATCATCGTAGGAAAAAAGAAATTAAGTGTTTAATTGATATAAAATATAAACTTCACACCATGTTTTTCAAACGAAATTTAATATACAAGTTTGATTTTTCTTTGGTCTAATTTGTACTTGGAATCATATAGCATATTTGGTTTTTTTTCTAAGGAAAAAATGAAAATCAAACAAACAAAACTTTATTTGGATAGTCCAAAATCCAAATATCTACTTGTTTGATTAGCCAACTATTTTTTAATTAATTTAATAAATATGAGATTTAGAGATTAAAGACCGTTGCGTAGTGTCACAATCAAACTTGAAGGTAATAGATTGTTAAGCTCACTAGTGTAGATAGTGCACTAGTGACACATAATTGTCAACACGTTAAGCAAAGACAAAGATTCAAGAGAAGTGTCATAATGTGATGAGGCGGACGATGCATGATCCAACACACCAAGATAAGCAGGCAAGTATGTCAAGATGAACAATAAACATGAAGACATTCATTACTGACAAGCTTAATGGGGCCAGATGAGGCCCCAAGCAACGACTTCAGAAGTTGAGGTTTCATCGTGAGTTTTGATGAGCGCTTTGGAGTTAGATGCATATTGATAAAATATGCAAGCGTGTCATATTTTGTGTCAAGCTCCAGTAGAGTGTTATAAGCCTGTTTTGACCCAACAAAACATCTGAACTCATCTCGGTGAAGTTCCAAAGTGATGTAGAAGTGTGGGAGCCATGTTGGTTAGAAGCAATATGATGAAGAGAGATACAACGTTGTATTGTGATAACCTCAGCCTAGTGTATGAGTACGATCGAGCCTCAAGACTTGGCCAAAAGTAGAAGAAGTCGGGTAGAGTCGCTTATGAGGAAAATATACATATCGGTGACGTGTATGGCTGAATGAAGTTCAATTCTGCATGAGTTAAGTTCAGTTGAGGATGAAAGAACCTCGCCTAAGGTAAGAGTCAAGCAAAAAAGTAGATTGGGACTTGGGTTTCCCGTAAGACTGACCATGATCAAATGCAAATCAAGGCACCATATGATTAGAGAAGTACAACCGCCTAACGTTTTTTGTTTTGTATTTCTCATTTTTTTTTCTATTTTCTATTTTTTTTTTTAGAACTTTTGTCATTGGTTCTTATTGGGAGATTTTCAAAAACAGAAAAATAACGAAAACTATTTACACAAAATAGCAAAATTTTAATATCAGTGTCTATCAGCGATGGAAACTGATAAAAGTTTATCACTGATAGACGTTGATAAAAGTCTATCAATGTCCATCAGTGTTTTTTTTCTTTTTTGTTATTTTTGTAAATAGTTTGACATTTTTCTATATGTAAAAATTTCCTTTTCTTATTTTTTTTTGTTATTTTTCTTTCTTTCTTTTATATTTAAGATTAAAAAAACAGAAACAACTTTGATAATTCGTTTCTTTCTTAGTTCTAGGAATTTTAAGTTAGAATGCATTGTAAATCGAATATTCTAAAAGAGAAAAAAAAAACTCTATTGTATTACTTTTAGATTTATTATTCATTTTATAACTACAAATTTGAAAATATTGTGTTTATTTATGTTTTTAAAAAAAATGGAAACAAGTGTGTTTGGTTTCATGTTTCATGGGTTTATCATTGAAAAAAATCAATTTTGGAAAGAGTTCTCAATGTTTCGCAACCATTAAAAACTAACTTTTGAAAAAAATAATTCATGAAATAATTTAGTTTGAGATAAAATACTTAAAATCAAATTTTAGAAAAATAATTTTTGAGCATTTAATGGTTAAATTTTTCCTAATCTTTTTAATATATAAAATGGCCAAAACACCTTCAGTATCTACACCCATCATAATTGTTGTCCCCTAGCACTACCTTCCGTCGGCCACCTCTTGAGACCATCTACATTAACAATCTACTCTAGTGAAACTTTCGACAACTATCTCCAACCACAAAACTTCATCTTTGACGGCCAACTCCATCTGCTAACTCTAAAATTGCCCAGCTCCGATGACCAACTCCACGACCAAACTCCATTAATTATTTCTAACAATCAACTCTAATGACTAACTTTAAAGGCCATTTAGATATTGATCTTACCCTAAAAAAGCTCGAGCAATGAAAGTATTTTTTTAATATAAATTTGAAACTATTAGTTCACTAGTAGTCGTCATTTACAGTAATTTGCCGTTAATAAAAACACCCAGTATCAAACCAAATAAACAAGCTTATAAAAAATACTCTTGAGAAAATGTAACCAAACACGCACGTGAATATTTTTATTTTAAACCAAATTGTTTAAATGAAAATCACTTTTTTTAAAAAAAAAAAAAATTGAAAATACTTTTTTTTCCTAGACAATTCAAACAGACACTTGATTATGTTGGTTTTAAAATTTCAACCCATGTTAGAAAATATTTTTAAGATGACAAACAATAAAGCTGAAAATTCACCTGTGAAAACAGGAAATAGAAAGAAAAGAAAAACATAAATGTTACAAAATAATCTCTAATCATTCAATATGAAATAGAATAAATATTTCATAGTTAACGTGGTTGATATTAGCTTATATGTTGTAATTTTAAAGAACATTTTTTAACAAAAAGAAAATTATTGTGTCAATGATTGATTTTAAATGACATTTAAAGCAAGAAAATTTTGGTCACGTTTTTTCCAGTATTAGTTTGTCTAGTTTTACTCTAATTAAAAAAGTTTTGTCATTATATTAATATTTGTATTTTGCAATACTGTCAAATCGTCAGATTTATCAGAAATATTTATGGCTTTTTTTGTACTTTTGCGAGTAAACTAAAATTATGGTTTAAGTAATATTTTTTTAGTAAACTCAAATTATGATTTGAGCAAACTAAAACAAAAACTTTTAACTAATTTTAATAGTGAAAAAAATTTGTGAAAGCCACTATAATTATATATTAATTAATACTCAAAGTGGTTATTTAATTAAAATTTAAAAATCATCCTTAAATGTATAAATCTAGGAACCGGAGCGACCAAATTAAAACGAAACTCAAAATTCAGGGTTAATATGTAATATTTTGAACCTATGAATCAAATAAAAAGAAATTCAATACTCAATGATAAAAGTGTAACATTTTGAATCTTAGAGACCAAATGGAAATTAGACCTAGAACCTAAGTGTTATTTTTTCCCCATTAAAAGTCACTTTTTTTTTTGTTGACAAGTACATAAAACAGGAAATCACATTTTCGATCTCAAAGTTGATAATAGGGGTATTCAAAAAACCAGATGACCCGAAAAACCTAATCAATCTAACCCAATTCGTACCATTGGCGTTGCGTTATTAATTCATTTGGGTCAGGTTTGGTCCAAATAAATAAAAACTTTATGAGTTGAATTGGTTCATGGGTTCAAAAAAAATAACTCATGTCAACCCTAGCTAACCCAAATTTATTATTAATATTAAAAGGTATGTCTTTTTTACTTCAAAGACAATTATATACGGGAAAATTAAAAGGATATTGTCCTTTTAGAAACTATTTAGGAAAATATTGTTGTTTTCAAACTATTTGTAAAAATGTTGTTGTTTTTTTTTTTTTTTTTAATAACTCGAGGGTTCAAAATTCGACCAAGATTGCCCTTTCGCTTTTTCAAAAAGGTGAAACATTATTATTTTGAGAGAGAGCGAGATTTTGAGAGCGAGAGCGAGATAGCGAGATTTTGATAGAGAGCGAGAGTACACTTCAATTTTTGGGTCATCCGTACAAATTTTTCTTTTATAATTATTACATATAGCAAGAACCTGGTTCGAATCATTCGCAACCTCACGGAGTTTACTGTTGTTCGATTTATGTAAATTATAAAACAATTAGACAATATTTAAAATAAATTTAAATTAAAAATAATTAGATAATATTCATTCATTTACCAGATGACCCACAGTTGCTTCCGGACGAGTGACATAGCGTCTTATGATATTATTATACCAATGAATATATTCTGGAGTGACATCTGTGTCAAACTGTTCAAGAGAAACCCCACTACAATAAACTTACACGATAGTGCCATCGCACTACCAAATGTACAACTTTTTCGGACCAATCTCCAGTCCTTAGGTCAATATCATGCAGTACGGGTTCAGTATTACAAGGCGATGGGACATCCTACTGAAAACCGAATTGTCTTATCACCCTGTCAGGAAGATGCCACTCACTAATGTGAAAACATATAAGAGGACTCATCGTCCGCCATTTGTTTTAACCATTCGTACAAAAATTAGGCAAAGTATGTATAATAATTTTGTATGGCTCCCAAATAACCTGAAACACAAAATATTATATTAGAGAATATTAAAGACAAATACAATAAAAATGTGTATAAAATAATCAATGAGGTTCAGTGTAATGTACCTGTTCAGGTTGAAGCAGATCAAACATGTATCTATACTGGTTGACTACATGTGTGGTTGTCCTAGTCACACAAAATTTGTCTCTCCACCTAAGTTTCTAAATTGATAATTTAGAATTTAAATTAACAAGATCAGTGATATAAAAATTAAAATTGAATTAAAACAACATACCAAGAACCGTAGGCTCGTCCAACTAATTGAACGTCATTAACACGTTGTAGCTGTGGAGCCATTGTTGGAAATCGCTCCCAGGCCCATAGTTGCAAAAGTATGAGAGGCTCAACTATCTCTCGAACCTCAGGTCTTGTTGCTTTGCATAATTGTCTATACAACCATGCCAAACATGCTCCACCCTACGAATACCGCCCCACATCATGGAGGTTAGCTAACAGTGGCAGGAACATCAAGTGAACAAAATGACTTGATTTATCTGAAAACAGACTTCCACTCATCATTTGTAGTATATACGTTCGCGCATATCTTATGACGGTTTCCTCGTCTGCATCATCTGTGAGCTCACGAAATTGTGTTCCTAACCATATTAAACTTAACCTCGATCCTTTAATCTTGTCGGCAGGTGGGGTTGCACCGAGGTATAGTTGACAAGCTTCTAACCAGTCATCGTACATCACTCCGGTGACCGGCTCACCATCAACAGGTAACCTCAACAACACTTCTATGTCTTGTAGAGTGATAGTGCACTCTCCAACAGACATGAAATATATGCGTCTTGGGCCTCCATCTCTCAATCAAGGCTGTAATCAGATGTCAGTCCAATTGAATAAATCCTAATCTAGCAACCCCATAGAATCCAGATGTACGCAGTAGCGGTAGTATTCGAGGGTGGAGCGGGATACTGCACAGGAGAACTGCCTCTCGATGCCTGCAAGATATTTCTCCAGTAGTACGATCTCGCCATACAACAGATGATCGATGAATGGATTGGTTGTACAAAACATTGGGATCAACAGATCCTGGGTTTAAAGCCATGATCTGAAAAAAAAAATATTTATTTCTCAATTAAAAAAATATTTGTTTCTCAATTAGAAGAATAATGTACAACTTAATTAAAAGAATAATGTACAATTTAATTAGAAGAATAATGTACAACTTAATTAAAAGAATAATGTACAACTTAATTACAAGAATAATGTACATCTTAATTAGAAGAATAATGTACAACTTAATTAAAAGAATAATGTACAACTTAATTAGAAAAATAATGTACAACTTAAATAAAAGAATAATGTACAACTTAATTAAAAGAATAATATACAATTTTATAATAAAAAAATTGAATATATAATAAAAGATAAGTGGGTGAAGGAAATCTCGCTCATGAGTGAGATCTTGCTCATGAGCGAGATCCTCATCTTCAATTATAGTCAATTTTAATATATGCACTTTCATTAAACTTACTAAATTATAGTTATTAGTTGTAACAAAGCTCTGTTATTGTTGTTATTTTTTAATTAATGATTATTCGCTTTTTTTCTCATTGGTCTATGGAAAGTAAGAAAAAAAATGAAGACAATTATGAGCGAGATCTTGTTGAGATCCTTCGCTCATGAGCGAATCCTTCGCCCACTTATCTCCTTGTCGAAGATTAAAGTTTCGAATTATGTATGTCGAAACTTCAACCTTTGACAACCTATAGTGAGATTTTCTTCTAGAGCGAGATCCTCATCATAAAATTAGCGAGATTTATATATGTCGAAACTTCAACCTTCGACAACCCTAATATACATATTGTTTCCAAGTTTTTCTTTGTTTGTCGAGTTCTCAACGTTCGACCTCTACAATAATCGAATCCTCAACCCTCGACTTCTAGCCTCGAACTCCCAAAACAACAATATTTCTAAGTTTCAAAACAACAATATTTCTCTAAGAAGTTTTGAAAACAACCATATTAATATTAAAGGTCCATTTATATCTATTTTAATTTTACATAATTTAATGATTTTTTTAAAGATCATTTATCACCCACTAATTATTTAAAACAAACGCTATGGAAATAATTTTTTCATAATATAAAATTAAATTGATTTGCTAATCTTATTTCAATAAATGAGAATAATTAAACAATTTTTTTTTGTATATTAACATATTACTTCATTTTAAAACAAAAATTTAAACAATGATTCGAATAATCCAAACTAATCTAATTTAAATATTAAATTTATAATTCGAACTATTAGATTTAGTCTAAAAGATACTTCAACTCAACCCATTCACAGTACATGTTCGATAAAAATGAAGAAAAGTAATTATAAAGGGGCAAGGAATAATTGAATTGGAAAGTAGAAACAGGGAAGCAATATTGGAGTTGAAAACAGAGGATAAAAACCCAAAGAGAAATAGAAAGGAGAAGGGTGTGGTGATTATTGCAGGCAGGGGGCAATTATAGAGTGCGAGGCATCCACAGGTTTAATGTGTGGTGGCTGTGAGTGAGTGAAGTGAATGATTTGCCCATTCACTAACAATATGCCATTTCACAATAAGGTCTCTATGGACAAAGAGCTTTCATCTCATTATTCCTCTCTCTCTCTCTTCTAACATAAATGTTCATCTTATCTACACAACATCTCGTTAAATTACAAATTCGATCCTTATAAATTGGAGAAGGTTCATTTGAGATTGTTGATAGTCGTACTTTTTAAAATAATCAGCTGTGAAATGAAATAAATTAGTATTTAATAAATTCAAGTTTGAATTTAAAATGTAGGTACGTTGTTTAATAGACCTATTACTAAAATTTTTATTTTTTTATTATATCAAATTTTAAATAATTTCAAATTAATTTTAAAATATTAAGGAAAATAAATTTATTAAAAAAAATCAATATGGTGTAAAAATTTAAAATTAATTTAAAATCATATATGATTTTAGGAGAATCCAGAACCTAGTAAGAAACTGATTTTAAACCGACTGTGAAATGAAGGTAATTTAAAAGATTTAAAAAGAATTCCTTCAAATTTGTTTAACCAAACACAAAAAAATTACTTTTAATCACTTTTATCCCTCCAATAACAACCCAAGATTTAATAAAATCCTCATAAATAATCGTTTGACTTTTGATACTATTTATGAGAATTTTATTAATACTTAATATATATGAGGTTTTATCAAATTACACAAACTAAATTCTAATTTTCTCCAAATTATAGATACCAAATTTATAATTTGACACTTAAAAAAAATTAAATTTATTCGCTTCCTTTTGTTTTCCTTGTAATCTTGATGGGTTTGAGTTTTTTTTTTTAGACATTGGTTAAACGGTCAAAATTTGTGTTTATAGAAGGTGTTTTGTTCTCGACTTTATGTGTGATGAGTTGATAAAAAGAGGGAAAATTACAAAAATAATTCTTAAAATATGGTATTAGTTGTAATTATACTATTAAACTTTTAATTTTAAAAATTGAACCCTCAAAATTATATAAATATTCAAATTTGGTCAAATTGAGCATTTAAACTTACATAATTGTATTAAATGAAATATTTGTATAAGTGTAAGTGGTCAATTTATTATCATTTGTAGGTCTAATTCCTACAATTATTGTAAGCTTGAGGTTCCAATTTTAATACTTGCAAAAGTTTAGGGATCCAATTTTTACAATTGATAATTTAAGTAATGGAGGGGCCCGGAATTTTATATAGGGGCACTATATATACAAGTCTAAAAAAAAAAAAAATCTAAAAATGAATGTAAAAAAATATTCATAACTTCATATATTAACTAATTTATTGCATTACCATTGACCTCTACAAGTTTTCATGTTTTGAAATCGATCCTAACTCTTCACTTACTTCTGGTTTGAATAGATAGCAACATAAACAAAATGCAACATCTTTTAAAAAACTATATTCTAACTAATTAGAATATTCACTTAAGCAAGCTATACTAAATCGTCTTGGCTTTGTACCAAAATTTTTAAGTGAAAAAATATGATTTCGAAGTTGACACGGACTTTTTAGTAAATATGCTATATGAACTTGATCTTAAATATTATAATTAAACTCTGGTTCTTAGACCAGGATGTGCAGATAGTTTTTCTTGATTGATTTCTGTATAAAATCAATCAGAATCCAAAACATTTTTCTTCTTTAAAGATGAGTCTCTATTGTTGTTTTTCTTTTATATCTCTCCATATTAATTTTGAATTAACTTTATAAAAGTATTAATAATAAAACTATTACATTCTATTATATAGATTTAAAGGCATAAAAACTAGTCTAAGAAGATTTTAAAACTAACTTGCCAAGTTTATATATCTATACGATTGACAGCAAATAATCATCTTACTCGAACTCTGAAAGTAATTTTAAAAACTTATACGAGTAAATGTGAATGTAAAAATAACATAGGAACAGACAAAACTATATAAAGTGTAAATGAAAGATATCTTTTTAATTGAATGTTCTTGGATTGAAAAGTGAATTTCGAAAATAAGGAAAAAAAAAAGAGTCTAAACCGTTCAGTCTTGTTGTTGATAAAAAAAAAAATTGTTTGATTATTTATTTAAAAATGACACATTATAATATTCTAAATGTCACATTATTTATTAAACAACGACACATTATTATATTCGCAAGTAATAAGAATCAAACTTCTGTCTGCGCCAACAAGCGACATTACACGCCAATAACCCAACATTATTTTTGTTACTCAACTTGAACTTTTTTATATATATTAATATTTTACTTTATAATTTATATTAAAAATATAAAAGATGGATAAATTGAGGAGTAGTGCCCCTCCCAACTCCTATGTGGCTCCATCCATAAATTTAAGGGTGTAATTATAATGACTTCGGATGGTTTTACAATTTGTTCATAAAAGAAAATAAAAATTAGAAGTAATGTTAAAAAAGGAAAAAAAAATGTAAAAGAGACATGACATAATGTGGTTGGGCTACTTGTCTAGGTTACAAAAGCAGTAGTGGCTTAGCTCGCCAAATTTTCCACCAATAACAATATTTGAGCACAAGCTAGAAATGTGTACTATTATTTATAATTTACAATTAAATATAGTAAAAAATTGTATTTGCTCCAAACACTAACTATTATAATTCACTGACTATTATAACTCATTGACTATATAACCAACTCAGAGCCCTCTTAAAGATTAAAGATTCGTTGGGTAGTGCTTTCATCTTGTATTTCTCGTTTTTTCACTTTCTATTTCTTCTTTTCTAATAATTTTGGTTTGGGATGTAAAAAAACCCGATGATTCGAAAATTTGATTAATCCAGCCTAATTCGTATGGTTTAGGTTAGGTTATCATCTCATTTGAGTCGGATTGGGTTCAATAAATGAAAATTTTATGGATTGGACTGGTCCATGGGTTCACCTAAAATACCCAAACCAATTCGAACCTACTCGAACTTATGATTATATTTAAAATATATATTTTGTTTATTTGTGATAAAGTTATATCTATATATAAAATATTTTACTTTATTTTTAAAATTTTATTTTGTTAATAAAATGTTGATATCAATGGATATTTATGGAAAAATTATAGAAACAAAAAATAAATTAAATTAATAAATAAATATTTTCTGGTTTTTAAACAATAAAACATGTCTATTACTTTTGTTATATTTACATTAGTGACGGTTCACGTGAGTTTTTTTAGAGAAACGTGTTTCGTGGGGTTGAATTTGAGTTTTATTTATTTGTATGTGTGGGCAATACATTATCTAATATTTATCCTCTAATTTTTTTCTCTCGTACATATACTTGATGTGAGGGTTGGAGCACTCATTCCCGAACAAAGTTGGTTTTGTTGATCTTGTACATTGAATAACTTGACTTGTTGATCTCGTATGCTAGATCTTGATTAATTGATCTTGTGCATTGGAATGACTTTTGACTTGTTGATCTTGTACGTTGGATTGAAGTCTTAAGCTTGTTGATCTCCTATGTTGGAACTTGACTTGTTTTCGATCTTGTATGTTGAATCAAATTATTGAGTATGTTGATCATGTATACTAGATCTTGACTTTGGCTTGTTGATCTTTGAAGAACTTAAGTCTTTTAAGTTTCAAGAGTTTTTAAGAAATCTTCTAATAGTTAGATAGTTGAGTTTCTTTAAGTCTTAAATTTATGAGCCAAAATGAAGAGGAACTCCCTATTTATGTAGATCGAAGAGGATGATGGAGAAGATGAAAATGAGTGGGAGGTTGCATTGTATATAAACATACACACATATGTATGAAATTAATTAATTAATTAATCTAATATTATTTGGTCAAATTAGTTGGTTATCTCATCATTTAATGGTCACATCATTTTTCTATTAGTTAATTAATTGTCTAAAAAACCTTAAGGTTTTATAGATGCCTGGAATACTTGGGAATACGATGCTTGGGAATAAGAAGATGCCTGAGAATCAATGATGGTTGTGTTTGATTGTATATGAGAATGCTATCAGAATTTTATGAATAAAAATTATACTTGTATTTAATTTATGAAAGCAAGCTTGAAAATCTTTTGTAATTGTAATATATTAATATATTAACCAATAAACAACATTCAATACATCGATAAAAAATTAATTAATTATGAATCAATAATCATTTTAATTATAAATATTTGAAAAATGAGTATTTATAACTAAACATTAACCAACTAATATATTTAATGAACGTCATACTAATTATAATTTAATACCTAATCATTTTTATATGAAATTAATAATTATTAACTATATTTAAAATGAAATTATATATAAAATAAATAGAAAAAGAGAAAACCTACCGTTTTGGAAGGAATAGAAAACCCTTCTCTATGATAAATAAGAATGTTTAGGAATAGCTTATTCACGGACAAATGGTTGAAAATTATGAAACAAACATGAGATTTGATGTCTGTGTCAATTTTCTTGTTGAAAACTCTCCAATCAAACTACCTCTGATGGAGGAAATTGAGATGGGAACAAGGGTGAGAATGGGTAAGGGATACATATCTTATTGTTTGGTACAAGTTTTGAAGTTTTAGACATAGGAATAAGCTATTCCCATGTATTCCTTATACCCATCCAAAAGCATGGGTTTTCTTGATGCACTCTCTCTCTCCCCTTTTAATTCATAAATTTATTCTTTTATTTTATAATATTAAATTAATTAATATATGAATATTAAATTTATAATTTAAAAATTAGATTAAACTTTTAAATTAAAATATTTGAATTTTTTAACTACTATAAATTCATAAATTAATTAATTAATTATATAATAAATCATAAAGAATCGATGCATTAATACTATTAATTTATTAATAAATTATATATGTAGTTATTAATTATCATTATGATTAATATTTTATGAGATTATTTTTTAATAATTATAATTAGTTTATCAAATGATTAATTATGATTCATTAATTTTTAATCACACGGAAGAGAGCAAGTGCTCATCTGGGATTATCTCGTCTTGCTCTAATTTATATGTAGGCTCGACTTGTTGATAGATTCGATTCATACAACTGTAGCGCAACGTAAAATGTTATATTTATTTTTTTAAACTAATTTTGATTGTTTTATTAATTAATATTTCATATTTATATACATTCATCAAATTGATACATCAGATTATGTAATCAAGTAACTTTAATTATAAATTACTTATTTTACAAATATTTATAATTAATAATATTATTTCATAGTTAAATAATTAATTTTGCTAAAAAAGTTTGAATTAAACTTATTGTTTATCAATTAATCTAGCAAAATTTTATAGAGGTGTCCATAATTAATTTTATAAATAAAATACAAAGCTAATTTGTTATCATAAAATTTTATAAGATTTCCATGTATAACCAAACATAGTAATCATTAATTCTCACCAATCTTATTTTCAGGTTTTTTTATTCCAAGACATAGTTAATTCTGGGATATCTTTAAAACTTTAAACCAAGCGACCATTAGGAATCATTTAGAACCATTTTTAAACCTCGAAGGCTAAAGTGTTCGTTTTAAGTAGATATCAAGCTTCAAATCTCATGGGCCAAAAGTATATTTTGTCGTCTCTTTTTTTTTTTTTTTTTTTTTTTTATAAAATTAATATGTTATTATAATATGTTATTTATAATGTTATATTGAAGAGATTTTAGAAGATCAATGAGATTTGAGAATACGACTAATACATCTTTATCTTATCTTATTTTACCATCTTAAAAAGAGCTAAGGAAGAATTATTTTTAGACCATTTTGTTCAAATGATAGTCCATTAATCAATTATTCCTTCTTAAGTTTTTGTATTTGAATTATTTAAGAAATTTTAAAATTAGTAAATAATGTGTTAGTTAAAACATTTAAAAAGTTGTAAACGTTTTATTTTTTCCCCTAGAATTTGGAAGGTGTTCCTATTTAATTTTCTCATTTCTCAAGTATATTAATTTAGCCTTTGCAAACAAAGTGTTCATTAATTTAGTAAACATTTTCTTTCCGAAAGAATTTGGAAAGTTTTTCCTTTTCTAAATTTTTTATACATTTTAATACGTTAATAGATTATGTAAATTTTTTATTTTAAGAAATTATTTCAAAAGATAAAATTGTTGAAAATATTTACAACATATAACAAAATTTTAGAACTATCAATGATAAACATTGATAGATACTGATAGACTTCTATCAGTGTATCAATGTCTATCAGCGTCTATCATTGATAATTTTAAAATTTTGCTATATTTGCTAAATATTTTGGTTCATTTTTCTATATTTGAAAACAACCCTTATCCAAAGAATTTAGATGGATTTTTTTCTCTTCTAATTTCTTTACATTTTTTTAACACGTTAGTCAAGTAGTTCATATTCCATAATTAAAATAAAAATTATTCACTATCTAATATACCTATTGCATTTCTTATAAATATTTCTATGCATTGGTAAACAAAGTTCATTGTCAAGTAAAGAACAAAGTTTTTTTTGTCAAATTGGATTGATTCAAGTTCAAGGTATTTCTCAACTTCTCTTTTTCCTTTCTTTTCCTTCTTTTTTCCCCCCTCATTTGAATTTAAGTTTTAAATTGTTCTGCCGCATTATATTTGTAGAGTTGTTTTTCTGGAATTCCTTTATAGACCACAATTATAACTATAATAGTTTGTTTAATTTCATTTGAAAATATTCTAAGTAATATATTTATTGTAAAATTGGAGATATATAATGGATAATATGCCATAATATGTAATCTAAAATCTTTTAGGAGTAACGAGAGTTTCAAAACAAATGTTATTCACAAACAAACAAAATAAAAAATAAAAAATCTATTAGATAAAGTATCAAGAATGTTGAATGTGATTTGTTGAGATTTAATGTTGGAGATGGCATTAGTACAAAGTTGTGCTATATTATCGATTTAAAACTAATATTATAAGGGTACAATATCGGTTGAAGATTGACATCCAAGATCGTGTTATAAAAGGTCTTCAATGTTGGTTATCTTTAATGGATGTTTGAGATTGCAATGCTAGTTATCTTTTATGTCAGTTTTCAATCGAAATTGGATACTATCTTCAATGTCGGTTATACCATATTCAATATCGATTTTTGACTTGTTTTTTTTTTATCACTAATTGTCCGATATGAAAGGTGATCCATCCCGTACGTTCTTTTAATGTCAGTTTTCAATGCTTGTTTTTGACTAGTTAATCTTTAATGTCAGTTTTCAACCGAAATTGGATACTATCTTCAATGTCGGTTGAAAACCGATATTGAATACCATCTTCAATATCAGTTTTTGACTCTTTTTTTTTTTTTTTTTTTATCACTGCTGATATGAAAGGTGATCCATCCCGTACGTTCTTTTTACGCCTCATTTTTAATGTCCAATCCATTTTAACTATGATTTTTTTAATGTTTAATCCATTTTAACATCATTAAATGCCATTTTGTGTGAGAAAATGCCTATCATTGCATTTTATTAAAAATATAAAAAAATGGTTTGTTGTAATGCGTGCCTACTATAATGCATGTTTGTTGTTCTGCATAATAAGCTAACAATATTTCTCTTCTACCTATAAATGCACAAAATCCAATCAAAAATATAATAATAGACACAATAATATACTCTATCACAAAATTAAATACGAAATTACCTAAAAGACAATAACAATACACTTTCATAGAACTATAATTAAAACATCATATTCAACACTTCTATATCACATATGGGATCACTCACTCCTAAAAAAACTACAATTAGAAATACCAAACACTTCTATAATATTAACAATCATTTGTCCCTCCACAAACAAAAGTTAGTACTTCCATTCTATGAGTCATCAAATACCAATAAACAAAGAAATCATACACAAATCTTCCAACAAAACTTGCCTATTCTATTCAAGATTCTTGCTTATATACATTATGCAATAATAAAGATTTGTGTAAAACCACAATCAAGTAGACATCATTCAACACTTCTATATCACGTGTGGGATCATCTCCCTCCAAAAACTACAATTAAGCACTTCTGTAATATAGATAATAATTTGTCCATCCACAAACAACAATTTCTGGTCAATAAGTACTTATCAAATATCGGTAAACAACTAAACTACACACTATTCTTCCAACAAAACTTGCCATTTCTACTCAAAACTTGTCAAGTACATCATTCAACACTTCAAAATAATCTTATAAATCATAATCAACAACAAAACCTAAACTTGTTTATATCAAATTTCGAAACAAACTCGAAAGAAGAACACAAATAAAAGGTTCAAGACAAAAATATAATCCAAGAAAAAATTCTCATGAACCACCAAGCGATAAGAATACAACAAGACTATCAAATAAGCCCATATTCTTGAACTAATTTTCTTTTCAATGCTTCACAATCTTATGAACTATAATCAACGACAAGATGTAAACTTGTTTATATTAAATTTTGAGACACATGCAAAAGAAGAACACAAATAAAAGATTCAAGACTAAAATATAATCTAAGAAATAATTCCATATATACGCATGAACCATATAATAAAAAGAACAAAGTAAGGCTATCAAACAAGTCCATATTCTTGAACTATTTTTTTTTTTTTATTTCAACATTTTAAAATCTTATGAACCTTAATCATTGAAATAAAAAAAAAAAGAAATTAAATTAAATTAGTAAATTGAAAATAAATATCAAAAGAAGATTTCATCTTTGGAGCACGCAAACAACTCAAACAACCCACAAGAAAATCGTGAACAACTCTACTCAACCCACAAGTTGCTGGAACAAGTTAGACCTTGAAGATCTTGAACAAATCGGAGCTTGAACGAATATGACCTAGAGCTTAAAGATTGGAACAAATCTGAGCTGAAATCGGACTGGAAGAACGATGGAGCTGATGAATGCATAGTGGACTCGCAGATGGAATGAATGGATAACGAATGACACCCGACGCACAATGATGCATGACAGACGATGGCGCACGAACGATGCATGACAGCGAGAGGGTTTTGGGATAGATGAATTTTGTGAGAAATGAGAGAAGAAAAATTGAAAAATGAAAGAGAATTTTTACTAAAAGGGAAGACTAAATGTGTTTAGCTACAATGTTGGTTTTAAACCGATATTGCAGGTACTTTAAATATATATTTAATGTCTGTTTAAAATTGACATTAAAGATCCATCTTTTTTACGATTGATATTGTACATCCGTGTTTATTTTTTTCAATTGACATTAAAGGCAATTTTTTCTAGTATGAAGAGGTAATTCTTTATTATTATTATTTTTTTATTTTTTTATGTTTAGCCTACAACTAAAATTATAATAGTTTGCTTAATTTTATTTTAAATTACTTTGAGTGGTATATTACCTTTAAATGGTAGGCAAAATCTTATTTTATCTTACTAACTTAAAAAGAATCGTTTTTTGACTATTTTATTTAAATATAATTCTCTAATTACAGATGTGTCCTTTAATCAATTATTACTTCCTTAATATTTATGTTTGTATTATTTGGGAAGCTTTAAAATTAGTAAATAATGTGTTCTTTAAAATATTTAAAAAGCAGTTGTTTTTAGTATGTTGTAATCATTTTGTTTTGTTTTGAATTTGGGAGCTTTTTTTTTTCTTTTTTTTTTTTTTTTAATGTCTTTATACATTTTAATATTAATTAATTTAGTGAATTGTTTTTTTAACCAAAATAATTTAGAAGGTTTTTTCCCCTAATTTCTGCAAACTTTTTTTTAATATGTTAACTATCATTCGGTAACTATTTGTTTATTTTTTTTAATTTTTCATTTTTAAAAATTAAGTCTATTTTCTCTCTATTTCTTACCACAGTTCACATTAATTTTAGGTAAAAAAGTTAAATTTTGAACCAAATTAAAAAAAAAAATTTCTAAAAACTATTTTTTAAATTTTAAAAAATTAGCTTGATTTTTGTAAATATTGGTAAAAAATAGATAACAAAACAAGAAATTCAGAGGTGGAATGAGTGTTATAGGCTTAATTTTTAAAAACTAAAAACAAAAAACTAAGGTCTCGCTTGGTAACCATTTTGTTTTTTGTTTTGTTTTTTAAAATTAAGTCTATGATATTACTTTCACCTCCAAATTTCTTCATTTGTTAACTACTTTTCACTAATAATTTCAAAAACTAAGCCAAATTTTGAAAACAAAAAAAAAAAAATAGCTTTCAAAAGTTGTTTTTGGAATTTGAAATTTGGCTAAGAATTCAACCATTGTACTTAAAAAAGATGTATCATAATAAGAAATGTGGATAATATAATCTTAATTCTAAAAAAAAAAAAACTAAATAGGGTCCAAATAATTACTAAATAATGATGAATCGTAATATAGCTCTTGCTTTACAAATATTTCCATGCATTTGGAAAAAAAAGCTCATTGCTACATCTAAAGAACTTTTTCTTTTTTTTTTTTGTCAGTAGGATTGATTGAATTTTAAGGTATATCTCAATATTTTTCTTTTTTTCCCTTTATTATATTTTAAGATTTAAATTGTTTTATTGCATTAAATTTGTAAATTCGTTTTTCCCCCAAAATTCCTTTCTAGAGCACAATTAGAACTATAATACTATGTTTAGTTTCACTTTAATAAATTACACTCAGTGAGATATATATGATTGTAAAATTGGAAGGAAGAATATGCTAATATGTGGCTGAAACTGAAAAGTTTGGATAACAATTGAACTAAATTGGTCTTCTTTTTAGATTTGGTTCAACCATAGAGAATATTGAATTTGAAAAGTTTCTATATCTTTTATCACGTAATAGTAATAGAATTAGAGTATCTAATCCTATCCTATAAAGAGGTTTTATGGCAATTTGAACTAATCTTATATGAATAAATTTATATTTTTCTTAACGAAAAGTTTCTAAGAGTTTATTAATTGAGACTAATTGTTATGTAGTCTTGGTTCTATAATTTTGAAGCAAGTCAAATTTTTCTATTGATAAATAGTTTTAATATCTAGTTTTGGTATATTCCAATTATGAAGGCTTTTTTTCTATTTTTGCTATATGACGCTCTCGACTATTGACTATGAAGAGTTGATAATCATTTGTATAATCTTCAATTATGTTTGAGTCTTTTGTAATATGGGCTTTAGAGAATATTTTTCCAATTAACTTAGACATTAAAACTGATCCTATATGAAGAAATTTATATTTAGTTGCATGTTGAGTTTGATCAAAATGAATTTCATTTTTGGCCGAAGAGATTCAGACAATTGAGAATTGGTGAGAGAATGGTTCTCTCTAACCATTAAGACACCAAAATCTGTTTTTTCCTCCATTTTTTCCTAAATTCAACCTCATTTTGGATCACACAATCCAATCTAAGGTCCTAGAGGATAGTAGGGAAGATCAAGTGGTGATCTACAAGGTGCACTAGAGGAGATTCGAGTTGGAATTGAAGATTTGAAGAGTTCATCAAAGATATACTTTAGAAACCCTATTTCCTTAATGTGAACATGCTTACATGGTTGCTAAATTAATGAAATTAGAGTGCTTAAGATCCTAATTGCTTCTACTTGTTGATTGTCAACACCAACAACTAGTAAACATATTCTATTTGCAATAAAGATGTTATTGAGGTTTATTCAATAAAGTTGTTATTCAATGTAGGAATTGCTCATTTAGTTTTAAAAAGAACCTAAATCCAATAAACTAAGATCCATGGCTATTACATGAGTACTTGGACTTTATGTGAAGACAGAAGAGTGGATCAAGTTCGAGTAGATAACCAAACGATCTATAGTATATGGATAAGGCTGGGTACCTTATTTTGGGGACACTATCGGATGCGACCAACTTTGTATTTAGTACAAAAGATGTGATCCTGAATCGTCCATGTGAAGACATGTGAGTGGAGGCGTTCTATGCAAAGAGTTTGTATAAGACCGAACCAAGAAATAAGTCACTCTTACTTTATAACGTTGTTTACTGTTTAAGACTGACTATTTTAAAGTGATGACCTAGGTAACTTGACTTTAATCTTGAGCTAACTATGAACTCCTGTTTAATTGGGATTATCCTTATATTTGCATGGGTAAGGGTTGACCCAATAGCGTTGGCTCAATAAGCCTCTATTTCAGAGGTAAGACCGGGTAGATAGCTGAGGACATAGGATGCAAGACATAATTCACTCCTACCCGTTTTTAAGGATAGTAGAGAGGTTATTCCCCTTAAGTGCTGACTCCGAGTCTTGAACAAGGAGCTCCACCCTCTCATTGACTCGAGAGGGACTCGATTTGATGATTGGATCACAAACCAATTGTTCATTAGTGAATAAGTGGAACTTGAGGAGCAAGATGTAATCTCAGTGGTAAAACAACTTTTGACCTAGCCATTATTACGAATAACCTTTATAGGGTTGACTTATTGATTATGGTTATATGGAGTGAACAGAAATATATCTACAATGAGGAGAGTGCAGCTACAGACTTTAGTAGAGGGACTTGGTAGTTAACGAATATTGATTAATTTGATTTAAAGAGTTTAGCCAATTAATCTTAAATCGTTGGAGCTCATGATCTGTAGGTCCATTAGGTCCCCTTCTAGCTCACAAATAGATTAAACCTTAGAATAATGTGATGTGTAAATTTAAAACATTCAAATTCGAATTAAGGGAATCGGTAATTAAACGTTTAATTATTGAGTTAAACAAAAATGGAGAATTGAAAAAATATTTAAATATTAAATACAAGAATAGAGATTCATGTTTCTATTCATGTTTATGGAATTGGTGTTCAATTAATGTGTGATATTAAATTATTTAATTAATTATTATTATAAAATTAGTTTTATTTAAAATCAATGGTTTTTATCTAATACTAATGATTGAATTAATATTATTTTTTCAATTTTAATATTAAATATGATTTCAAATTTAAATTGAATTTTGCTTAAAATTCGGTTAAAAAATTGGAAATTTTCTTTAGTGGGTTTTTTCCACTTATGAGACCACCATTTTTCCACTCAAATAGTTTGAGATTTGGTATCAATTTCTCATAAAATTTAGTTGCATGTTGAGTTTGATCAAAATGAATTTCATTTTTGGCTGAAAAGATTCAGGCAATTGAGAATTGGTGAGAGAATGGTTCTCACTAATCATTGAGATACCAAAATATGATTTTTCTTCCAATTTTCCTATATTCAACCTCATTTTAGATCCCACAATCTATTCTAAGATCTTAGAGGATAGTAGAGAAGATCAAGTGGTGGTCTACAAAGTGTTGTAAAGGAGATTTGGGCTGGAATTGAAGATTTGAAAAGTTCATCAAAAGTATACTTCAGAAACCCTATTTGTAACGACCCTACATTTCAAGTACTCAGACAAGGGTCGCTATGCACATTCTCTTTCAAACATTTTGACCATCATAATGTAAATTCAATGAAAACATAAATAACCATTCTAAACTGAAATATTAATTCAATAATAAATCCAATGACCCAAATATTTAGTTGGGATCCCAAATAAAACAATGTACCCAAATGAAAGGAACAAAAACCATAAAAAAACATGTGCGGAAGTGTTTTTTTAATGTCCTCGTATGACTCTATCATGGATCCCGTCTGTCCTTCGTCAGTCCATTCCTGTCATTAAATAAATGTTATTTCATTAATTAAGTGCAAGAGTAAATTGGGAAAGATTTGGAGTAGGGGTTAATCCTTCTCCATATAAATTCTTTCTTATGGACTTTTTTGGGTAAGAATTGATTTTGGTGAGAATTACCCTAGCCACTAAAACACAAATCATCTATTTACTCTCTAAGAGAAATCTTTCTACCTCTTCCTCTTCCAATTAGTTGGATACCACCTATCTTTCTATTGGAATCCTTGAGAATAACAAGGTTATTCTCGTGGTCATGTTCAAGTTCGATTTAGAAGAAGTTTGTGTTAGATCGAGATGATTTTTCATGGAGCTTGGGAATCTTCAAAGGTAAGAATGGTTCTCTCTTAGTTTCCCTTCTCCAAAGCATGTTATTTCATATTTTTATCCTTCATATGTTTTGTTTTAGAACTCTTTTTTTGTTTATTCGAAAATCGATTTTCGAGATTCAAAGGCATTCACACGCTTCTGTTGCGGGATTTGATCCCTACAATTGGTATCAGAGTCAGTTTCTTGCATCTTCGTTCTTCGTATTTTTTAAACAAAAATCAGTTTAGAGGTTGGATTTTAAATCTGCATTTTGAATGAAGGTTTGCAAGATTGGATGTTTTCAATTTTGACACTTAGATTATTTTAATGTGATTAAAATGTAAGGGTTCGTTGTATTTTTTGGGCATTTAATTTTTTCTTCGAGTATGTAAGTCTGTGTTGATCGAAAGAGCAATTGTTGTAGAAAAGGTCAGGAAAAACGAAGGTGTTCGAGGCAAGTTTGGATCAGAAAACACACAAAAGAAGGGCATTATGTCTTTCAACATTGCAATGCTCCGAGTGGTCGAAGCTTGAGGTTTTATCGTCGCTTATAAACCCTTGCTAACCAAATAAAATTTGTAAATCTTCGAACACGCAACTCATACTAACCAGTAATACAAGTGGAAAGTTTAGGGTCAATCCACAGAGAGCCAGTTTAGATTTCTCAATTTAGAAACTTGTAGGAAGTAACCAGAGGGGGTTTGTGAAGATAATCTTTGTATTTGGATGAAAATTGAAGTGCGTGAGTGAATTAAAATGTGCGGAGTGAGTTGAGTGAATTTTATGTAAAACAACCAATCGAACAAAACACCTAGCTTGGATTGACTTCATTTATTCCATTTCCTTTCGATTATATCATGGATTTATTCAAAAGATTAATGCGAAAATTTTCAATTAAAACTTAGCCTACTCGATTAGAATCCTAACCAGTAGTCCTTAAGAACGAGTTAATTCAAAGAATTAGCGAGAATCCTCTAATAATCAACAAGTTAACATACATTAAGATTAAGGGAAACGCTAAGCCAAACAATCGATTTCCATCGTCTAATCAATTATTTGAGTGGGATCAATCTAGGTTAGAAAGTAATTTTTAATAAATGGGATCCTAATTTAACTTCACAAGCTTACTTAACCTTTGCCTCTATGTGATTAACTACCTAACGATTACAAATTAGGGCCAATCAAAACAATCAATCAAACCATCATAGCTTAATTTGTCAGATTATCCATGAAAGATAGATTGAAGAATGATTACAAGATAAAATCTCAATAAACCAGAATAATCCTCAGCTAAATACAACCCAATCTCAAGAATTAAGTAGGAATGACAATAATCTACAAACTCAAGCTAAATTCTTACCTCTAAAAGTGGTAAAGTTGATGGAATATTCAAGCAAGTACGAAAGCAATCAGAATCAATAAGCACTCAAATTACACTTAATTTGAGTTCTAAAAGCATGCATCATAATAATTTATCAAAGTAAAGGGTTTCAGAATTAATACTTTTGATAAATCTTCCAAATTCAAGCTCGACCACCAAGAGTGTCTTCTCTACTATTCTCAACCTTGGATTTGAGTGGTGGAACTCAGTATTAAAGTCAATTAAGTGAAAGTATGAAGAGGGTTTTAGAGAGAGAGAATTTTCTGCTGAAATTCAAAATTCCAACAACTCCTCTCCTCAATCTCAGAAATTGGAGATTTTATCTAACCATTACATGCAAGCATTAAGATATTATGTTGATAGCCACTTCAATTAGCCTTTTGCTAATGGGCTAGGTGTTGGATTGAGATCGATCCATCAAAACTATCAATTTTTGTGGATTTTTACACTAAAACAAATCAATTTTCAACTTTTTTTTTATAATTTAATTCAAAATATGATAAGATAATTAAGTTTATATTTGGTAATTTGTATCTGTGGATTATTTTTCTGGGAGATTGAGAGGCTAAAGGGGAAAAAGAAAAGGAAATATACATAAATGATATAATTGGGTATTGATATATATATATATATATATATATATAATATATATATATATATTTATATATATATATAATGTATGTATGTATGTGTTATATGCATACGTATACGTATATCTATACATATGTGTATATGTATACGTATACGTATATCTATACATATGTATATATGTATACGTATATCTATACGTATATATATGTATATGTGTATATATATATATATATTTAAGGTTAAAAAAATAAAAGAAATTTAGTTTTTCCCTCTTCTCCACACCTGCAGCTGTGAGTCCCCCTCCCCCCTTCTCCCCCAATCCACAACTTTTTCTTCTCTTCCATTAGCAATTGTGTGTAACCCTCAGCCCCAGATCTATCACCCACACAAGAAGCTCCAAATCTGCTGTCCGGCACCGCTCCGACCATGCTAGCCATGGGTTCTCTTAGCTGTGACCCAGCACCGCTCATTTTTCCGGAGTTTCAAATCGCGTCGTGATCCAGCCATAGCCCACCTGATCTCCACCACGATATCCAACCGCTTCGCTCGCCTGCTTGCGCCACCACTGGAGTCTAGCCACCACAGTCGTCCGTAAAGTTCGTTGATGAGATTTCGTTGGGTTGTTTCCAATCTACTGGTATGTGGTTAGTTTAATTGAGTTTCAAGTGAGTCCATGGTAGATTGGTCAAATTTCAGTTCTCTCAGGTCTAATTTCAGTTTTCTCATGCCGCCTTGATCATAGATTTAATGTTCTGGAAGAATTCGAAGAATTTTGAAGAAATTTCCAGTAAGGTTGGGTCTACAATCGGCGAGTTTTGTTGGGTTCTTGTTTAATGGTAGATTACCCATTAAGCTTTGCGTTGGTTTAAGTTTGTTACTCACAATTCTTGTGTTAGATTGGAGCTTTGAAGGACTTTGAGGCACTGTTCAGAAGCCGTTGAGTTTTTGTAGGTTATCTTAATTTTAATTGTTGGGAATTTAATCATTAAGTCTTACTGGTGATTTATGCATAGGCTGGACTACTTGGTGGACGTCTTTGAGTGAAATCTTAGATTGATCTTGTTTTGACCTCCATTTGGGTAAGTGATTTAAGGATAATTGAGGTAAAATGTGTTGGAAATTTATGATTTGTGGGATGAAGCTGATTATGATTTATGTTTTAGGCTTTGGATTGAGAAGTTTATCAAACAAAGGGACGAAATAGTTTGGATTTACTCTAAGGTAAGTGATTTACTACTGGTTTGCACTCGAACCCAAGTTGATGTTAAGACTGTGATCGCACTGAAAGCATGATTCTATTTTGATGGGTTGAATTACTATGACTTGCTATGTTAGACTATTGAGGGTGTTATGGAAACTTATGTTTATGTTAAGGAAAATATGATATTATGTGAATGATTTGCTATGTTTGAATGATGGATGGACTGTTGAGACTCTTCTAGAAACTCTTGAATGAGTATGTTCAAAGATTATGATTACATGCTTATGAGGTGAATCGGGCGAATAGGGCTAGCTAAAACAGTACCGAGATGAACCAGAAGTAGGGGCCCCATTTGAGGCAGACGACAAGAAGGATGTCGGAATCCGGAGGAAATTGAGTTCTTCCCGAAGTGTTCTAAGATTATGATTACATGTTTATGACTATGTTAGACTGATGGTGATTGTTAGAATTCCTAACGAGCTATGTACATCCCCTGTGTATGTTTTGGCGTCCTTATTGGATTGCTACCTATATTTATGATTTTTTTTTTTGTGACTCTTTGGAGCCACTACCTATGAAAGTATGCCTTCGGGTTCACCCCTTATGCCTATGCTTATGCCTATGCCGGGATGCACATATTCGTCTTGTTAGGAAGACTAACATGTAAATCTAGTGGGTCAAGTAGTGGGTCGCTTACTGAGTATTTTTGTACTCAATCTTTTCTCTACATATTTTTTTTTTCCAAGTAGAGGTAAAGATAGACCGGCGAATGACAAGAAGAATCCGTGACAGAGCCATAGGGACTTGCCATCAGTTCCGCACATGATTTTCTCAAAGTGTTATTTTTTGTTTTAGAGTCAAATATTTAAATTATTTGATTGTTTTAGTCAGTTATTTATTTAATTTATTTTGAAGTGGATTAGGGGTACCCCGAATAGTATTTTTATTTTATTTTCTTATTTTAGAGTTTTATTGAATGAAAAGTGTTATTTCTTTTATTGGATTTTTCTTCTAGAAATATGTTTTCAAGCTTATACATGCATGTAGTGACGTCCTTGAAATATATTAAAAAGTTGAGGCATAAATATAGGCATAAGCTTATATAGTAGACGCACTCGTTGGGGCTACGTCAATGGGGTCTTGTTCATTGAAATAAAAATGGAAACTTATTTTATTTTATTTTATTTTTTTAAATTTTAAATATGAAATTAAAATATGAAGTGGGTTTTAACCTTTTAGGTTGCAATTGCAAATGTCTCTCCAGTTGAAAAAAAAAAAAAATTAGAAAATCAGTGCAGTTCCGTTATGTTATGTGGAATTTTTTTTTTCAAATTTTGAGAAGTTTTTAATCTCAATTCTCAACAACTTTCTCTTGAATAGGTAATGTTTACTATTTTTTCTTTAGTTATATTTATATTCATGTTGTGCATATATATATATATATATATATATATATGTATCATTTCATTGACATGTAAGTTTGAAATTCTTCTTAGACTTTTTAGTTCTTATATTTTTAAATCTCTATAATAGTTTTTAACATTTTTATTGTGAATACTTTTGTAGAGTTAATTCTAATTCAATATGGAGAAATATTTTTATTGTGCCATTAAGTTTTTGTATATAATTTTTATATTCACATTACACTTATATATTTTCATTTGTTTTCATGTTATTTTTACATTCACATTACTCATATAAGTTTTTAAAATTAATTTCAGAGTTCAAATAAGAGGATTATTTGTTATCATTCGTTTGGATATATGAATTCGCCAGATAAGTTTAAAAATTTTCTTAGACTTTAAGTTCTTATACTTTTTAGTCTATATACTATAATGTAATATTCTTTTTATTAATAGAATGAACTTATTTGATAGGTTGAATACTAAAGTTATAATGGATCAATTTCAAAATAAAAAAACTCGTAGAGGACAATTGTAATAGATTAAATTAGTTAATTGATAAAGTTATGAATATTTTTTTTTTCTACATTCATTATATAGATTTTTTTCAACTCGCCAATTTTTCATCTAATAGTAATAAGTCATTTCACAAACCTATGTGGCTCCAAAAGTCATTTCACAAATCAATCTACATATCATACACATGTTAGGTGTGGTGTGGTGTGGTGTGGTTTGCCTTTGCTTCCAGAGAAATAAAGAAGGTTTTAGCTTTGTTGGTGTTTTTGACCACTGAATCACCCATTATGTGATTTCTGCTGCATTGAATAGCAGCCTAAAAAAATGGTATTGAGATTTGTATTCTCTGTGTATTGAACCTTTCATTCTCCCCTTGTTTTTACTGTCAACTCAAATGTTGTAGCAGTTAAAACCATCATCAGCCCAGGGATTCTCTTGTTGCAAGAATTCTGCTTCAACCCACAGATCAACACAGAAAATGGAATATCATTAAGAAACTTCCAAGTATGAATGGTGTTTCACTACCAATTCTACTTTTAATTTGGTGTGATGTGTAACATAAATCCAACCTTTAAAATTTTGAACATACCTGCAAGTGAGGTCAATACACTCCCAGTCTAAAACACCCACAAGGTAACCCATCTGATCTCTCACCACTGGAACTTGGGTCACACCAAGATTCTTCATAATCATTTTAGCTGTAAGAATATCCATACTCGGAGTTGCCGTCCATGGTACTTGACATATTTTCCCATCTAGTGAGCAAATCTCAGAAACTACAAGCTCCTGTCCAACAAACTAAGTTGTCAAGTCTGGATATTTACAGAATTAATGAGTCATAGAAGTAAAAATATCTCTCTGATATTCTGTAACTGTAAGTGAGGTTCAAAATTAGCACAAACAATTCATTTTGATAGCATCGGACTAGAAGAACCCCTTTCGGATCAGTTATTATTAGGATGAAATTGCTAGAGAGAGAGATTGTTGGTGTCAAATGAAATAGTACATCACCTTTAGTTCTTCACTTCTTGATTTAGCATTTTTGCTTAACTTTTGAATGTCTTCAAGCGCTAATATGCCAATCAAAGTATTCTCTTCATCCACGATCAATGCACAGGACTGCTTCTCTGCAAGCATTAGATTTACTGCTTCTACGAGGAAAGTGCCCATGAGGACGGTAATGTATTTCGTTGTCATGGCTTCGGACACAAATATTTTCCTTTCCAACTCTACGGTTTCACTATCAGAATCATATGCACAAAGCGAGCTTTCAATTTCACACAGATCATTTGGGTAATTTGTTTGTCCATCATCTGCATAATTAGAAGATTGGTTGTTTGAATTACTATCATATGCTGTAGATTGTTGACTGGTAAGACTTCTCCCTGGGGGAAGTTTCTTCGTCTGCTGGGAACTTCTTTTCCTTTTCTGCCCGGAAGTGATCCATGACGACACTCCCACTGCCCCGAGTAAAGGAAGAACAATTCGGTAATCTTGTGTCAACTCAAAAAGCAACAGAACAGCAGTAAGAGGCACCTGACAAACCCCAGCAAGAGTAGCAGCCATTCCAACCTGCAATTAAACCACTTTGTTTTGTAAATACTCATTGCAACTGCTGGTTAACAGAAAAAGTGCAGGTATAAGAAAACAAAAGATTAGGCAGAGCGAGCATTCGCATGCTAAAAAGTTCTTAATCTAGGAATATATGTCTATATCAACCAGAGGAGTAAACTAATGAAATTAGTTGGGTTGCATCTCACATATCAAACACAAGTACCGGGACGGTCATTGTCATGGTTATTACTGAAGAAAATTAGAATAAACTAAAATGGCACAATGTTAGTTTGTAAAAGGAGCTCTTGACTTTTAATGTTTTCTGGAAGCTCCTAAGCTCAGTAAAAAAAACCAAAAGCCAATGCAAGGTATATGTGTAGTATTTTCCCACAAAAAATGACAATAAAACGATGAGATTTAAGGAATACAATGATATAGAACAGTACCAATCCATACGCTTGAGGTGACGCCACTTCGAAAATGGAGAAGTCAATTACAGTGTTGGGCTCAGAAAGTGCAAGGCCAATGAATTTCCCATATGCCATTCCAGTTGCGGCGCCAATAAACAGGGATGGTGCATAATACCCTCCCACTAATCCAGATGCTCTGCACAAAGAGGTGGCCAAAATCTTGATGACAACAAGCTGAGCCAATAATTCAGCTGAGAGGGGTTTCACAAAAGGCCGAGATTCCAACAAAAGATCGACATTCTCAAAACCCCAATACAGAATTTCAGGATATGCCAAGGCTATCAGTCCAGTAGTGAAGCCACCTAGAATAGGGAACAAAGCCTTCGGCATGCCAAAGTCCTTATGAAATTTGTCGACGGTTGCAAGCATGTAAGATGTGCATTTAGAAAAGCTCAATGAAACCAAGCCGCAGAGGACACCCAACAAGAGATATAGTGGAAGCTCTGAAAATGAGTTAAATAGATATCTGAGAGTCTTGCTTGTCAACTATAAACTATAAAAGGGAAAGATTGATCATTTATTTTGTCTGACAACATTAACTTTCAAGCTAAAAATATTAGTTTACCACTTGGTGATCGAAAATCATAAACTGGGACCTTGAATGCTGGTTCTACTCCAAGACCAACTTGTGAAACTACAGAAGCTATAACAGCACTTAATATAACCATTGAAGTGGTGTTTGTGAGAGAAATAGTTGAATCAGCAGGAGATGGCCACAAGACTGATTCAATAGCAAAAAAACAGCCAGCAACTGCAGCATTAAACCCTGGCAAAATAGAAAAATAGCTTAAATGGAGGAAATCGAAAAGAGTTCCTCACCATTATCTACTAAATAAGACAACATGAGAAAATCAACACACGGACAAATTTACTTTAGAAACATATCATAAGAAGAACAACTGTCTCATTGTTCTATCACAGCAATTAGCCATAAAAAATTTCATAGGAAGAAATGCCAACAAGACCAGTTGTAACATTTTAAGATTAACAACATTCTTAGCCTATAATGTAGGCAAGGCATGCTATATTTCAGAAAATACTTTATATAAATCCATTCATCAATCAACAAACAACAAGCATATAATAGAGAGAGACCAACCAGATGAGATTCCAGCTGCTGATCCAGCAGCTATCAAAGAAAGCTTTGTTCTAGAATTCTTGTCAAACACAGTGGAAATACCCTTGCCAACAGAAGTACCAATGTCGACGCTAGGACCTTCCGGTCCCAAAGAGTTACCAGTACCAAGGGTTACAGAAGCAGCAACAGCCTTTAGGAAAGGTTGCAATGCAGCCTTGAACTTATTAGAAATTGAAACTGGGACTCCAAATTTTGTGGAAGGGCCATCCCCTTGAGGTTGCTCCAGTTTCACATCTGTAGCATCTCTAAGCAGATTCAAAAAGCTAACAAGAAATCCCCCACAAGCAGGAACCAATATAACTCGTTTCCATATATCTTGAATGGGCATTTCTCTTAACCAGGACGCCCCTCTATTAGGAATTCCATCCCAGGAAAAATCACGTATCTCATGCACCTTCAATCATTCAGAAAATCACAATAATTACTGAAAACTTACGTTGTTAAGACAATCAGCAGAGCAATATTTTCAACTTTCCTTGTTTAATTATGTGCTTACTGCTAAGTTCAAAGAAGAAAGAGAGAAATAGAAGAAAGTTGGGGTATACGAAGTACTGCGTTATTGAAGAGCACGACACCGATGCCTGTAAGAAGACCAACGAAACACGACGATATTATTGTTGAACTCCCAATTCCATAGGCTATACCTTCTTCTTCTTCTTCTTCTTCTTCTTCTTCTTCTTCTTCTTCACTCCGTTTTATACTAAATCGGCCGTCGCTGCTAACAGAAACAGGGGATTTAGATTCTTCGCTTCCGGGCAGGGCCGAAATCGGCCTAAAAACTAACCCAGTTCGTTTTGGGCAAAGAGAAAAATGAAGACCCAATAAACTGCCATAGCTGTTACTACCCACTGCATAATTTTCAAGTCCATTAGAGATGGTGTTATTGGGATCATATAGGGCAGAAATTGAGGAAGAGAAGGCCAGAGCGGAGAAATTTTTGCAGAAAGAAGCAGAAGGGAGAGGGGAAAGACGAGGGTAATGAGGGGCATTGTTAAGCTTTGTTCCCATGGAATCGAAAGCCCCCATTATCGATTAGATCATTCACATACAGTTCGTCTCCCGCTAACTATGTGTGAATGTACTACGAAGATGAAATATAACTCTATCTACACAAATTTGAGTGGATAAGTTTGACACAAAGCGCCCCATTAACTAAAATAACGTCTCCATGGCTTCTCAAGATGTGTTGTTTTGCTTTCCATTTCCTAGATTTCCAAACCGCTTGGATTTTGAAAATATCGATAAAAACGTAGATAAAAGGAATTTTTTTTTAAAAAAATTGCAAATAATATTTATAGACTTAATTCTAAAAACTAAAAACTAAACAAATAAATGATTAGAGATCTTAAGGTTGAAAATGGAAGGGATTAGGAAAACCGAATAAAAAGAGACTGGCAAATGAAAATAGAGAGAAGTCATCTTCCCAACAAACTAAGAATTTAGACTTGACGAAAAAGGTCAAATATATATATATATATGATAACCTGAGATAAGATAAGATTTAATCCTAACTTATTTGGAATTAGGAAAAACTCATATCTTAATCCTAGATGATCCCTAGGATTTCATTATAGCTTGAGGTAACTTAAAATTTTGGCTTCTTCATTCTAAAATTCTCATCTCTGGTATTAAACTATTTTTTTTGTTTGTAGATTCTCTTTTTCCTAAATTACAAATATTTTTCCTATCCAAATTTGACATCAAAAGTTGATGCCATCTTTAGAGAAGGAGAGTAATCAACCTTTATAAAAATTGAGATATTTGCAAAATTAAGAAAATCAAGACCACACTGATTTAATTCTCATGATCTCCATAACCAAAATCAAAGGAAACTATGGATGAATTAAATTCTCATAAAAAAATTAAGATCATAGGGAAGGAAAAGGATTCTACGAATTAAAATAATGGGGTTTAGTTAAAAAAAAAAAGAAAGAAAAGAAAGAGAGAGAGCGCGTTGGTGAATCATAAATGATTGCTTAAGTAAATCGAGAGCCTATATGATAGTCACTTTCCGCCTAAACGATCGTCTACCTCGCGGCTAAACGATCGTACACTAGTTCCTACACGATCACATAGCTTCCCTAAACGATCATAGTGTGTGTGTTTGCTAAACAATCGTATACCATTCCCTAAACGATCGTTCAGTAAAACCTACACGATCGTGTAGTGTCTCCTAAACGATAAGCATCGTGCTATGCGATAGTGCCTTTTTCCCTCCCACTTGCTTATCGCCTATACGATCCGTGCTTCCTCCTTCCTCTACCAAATTCACCAAAGACCATGCTTTGGGTTCTCACTCCAAGAATACCCGGGGCTCTTTTCTAGTGGTGTCGTCCTCGCGACGTTCGTGTTCGTGCTACTGTAGTTGACGATTCTGCTGGGCATTGGTAGATCGCGTGGAGGTTTCTGCTGCATTGAGTTTCGAAGTTTGAAGATTGTCTTCAACTGGTATGACACTCTTTCCCTTGTTATTTTGTTGTTCATAGCATGCCATTAATAAAGATTTGTTTGCATAACTGTGGTTTGAATGTATATTGTTGAATTTCGGTCACTGTGAGATTAGAGTGATCCGAACGTGCTCATGGAACTCTTCGGTAAGAGATCCTTCAATTGGTATCAGAATCAGGTTCTGATACTCCGATTTCATCTGTTGCAACAAAATGACAATTACGTTCATGGTGGGTGCATTTCTACACTGTTTAATGGTTAAATTTGCTGTGGATGTGCGAGATTAATGGATGTTTTCGTGGATGATTAGCCTCGGTTTGATTTAAATCCTTTTACATTTGCGATTGTTTGTAAAGGCCTCTGCATTTTTTAGCATTAATAATTGTTATCGAGTCTGTATTCAAAGTTTGTTTGAAGTTTTGAGTCGTTCGGAGAAGTAGATCTGTGCAAGCGTTGCGGTTCTTCGAGGAAGGAGGCGATCTAGGGTTGATCGCATCATGCAGAAGATGTGGTACGCGATCACTGTTGATCGGATTGTAAAGACGATGGCGTAAAGACGATGGAGTATGCGATCGCTGTTGAATGCATTGGTTAAACAATGGGGTATGCGATCAAGAGTTGATTGTATCGTTTTGACGATCGGGTACGCGATCGCTGAGTATCGCATCGTGTAACGATGAGATGCTCGCGTATCATTTAACGCACGCACTAGACGATCATTTAGGTCAGCAAGCTTCATCGCTTAGTAATTGGCTAAACGATCTCTTAGTAACGCAAGGTAAATCGTTACCTGTCGTCGAGTAAACGATGGCATAGACGATCAGGCTTCACAGCCTCGTCGTCTACGCGATTGTTTAATATGTTCTATCGTCTACGTGTGCGCTGAAATGATTCCGTCTACCTGTGGCATTTACTACACAATGCAGACTCCTGGCCGGTTCAAGACCTCGTTCGCCTCTGAACGCGTGTTTGCTCGATGAAAAAGTAATAGATAGGATTATTTCTTTCCATTTTTTTGTAAAGGATCATCCGGTCCATTAATCCTATTTATTACATACATGTATGTTTTTATATGTCATATGGATGCACATATAGTAATCCCACCTTAGGATGCAATGGGTCATTGCATCATTTTTTATTGTAATGTTATCACATTTGAAAGCATGATCAAATATCAGAGCATGCCTCATGCATCATATAATATAGAGAGTTCCTATTATGTAATGCATAAAAAACATTGACATAATACCATCTTTATATTAATAATTGTTATATTATAAGGTGAATGATAGCCATGTTGCTTGGTTGTTAGCGTCCATTAAAGTTATATATATAGTACTGACCAGAAATTTGCATGAAGCTATGACATATAGGTTACTTTATAAATGTTATAAACACTTTGTTGTGCACAATATTTAGTTGTCTTTAAAAGTTAAAGAAAAATTAAGAACTAAAAGAAATAAGAAAGACATGCATGCTCACTTAAGGTTTAATTTCAAGGTTTAAAGTGTTTAAAACTTGGTAACGTAACCTAAGATCACGGTCCTAAATACGATTAGCAACCCTAAAGGCTTTATCTTTTAATCAGTTTAATAGGATTAAATTGGCTATAAAAAGTTAAAGTGTAGTACAAATTATCTATAAAGGACCTTTTGTCTATGGCGGGTTCTGTCAGGCTGGGGTTTAAATTGACGAAAATGTAACACCCCTCCTGGGAGACTTACTTGGAAAGGTGAATTAGATAGATTTTGATGCAATGCATACAAGTTAAGGACAATCCATTAAAGTGTTAACTGTGACTACTTGAAACTTGTTCATAATTTCATAGACAAAACGTTGTTTATGAGTAGAGTTAAAAAATGAACTTGTTCTAAAATTAGTAGCCGGATTGTTCTAGGTTAATGAAACCCTAGGTAGACATATAAGTGGGAGGTACTTGAAGGCATACCGAATGCTCACTTAAACCTTTCACGTTTCTCCTGAAATAGTCACATCGAGAGATCTAACCCTTTTTGGCGTGTCCCTAACGATGGTGTTTTGGGCAAGGTCATATCAAGGTGGAGTGGAGAGAGTGTTAATATAAAGTGGAGCGGGAAGTGCAAAACACATATCCTTAGTCTCCCTTAGGTTGAAAAGTTACTGCGCATCGCTTGAGGGCACCCTGGGAGTGTCCTCTTAAAGGATGACAGTTTTGCGCATTTTTTTTATTTGATCTTCCTAAGAGGATAAGGTAACTTAATCTCTTGTCCTAATCTTTTTCTTCCCTACGGTGAGCCTATTAGGGGGGGGGGGGGGACTATGGCACACAAAAACAGGGGTCACACTTACACGGAATTGTTAAGGTTAACAGTTTTGGACCGAAAAAATGGTGGCTGTTAGGTTCAGTTCCAAGAGTTGGTTCTGCCTAATCGTTGAGAATAATATCATCCCAGTGAAAGGGATAACTAATCACCCACCGGTGACATTTGTCCTGCCTCACTGGGCATCATTGCAAAAATAGAAGTCTATAACTTAGGGTATTTGAAAATATTTTTGCAAAAAACTGATTGGTTTCAAAAGTGGTTTAGAAAATCTAAATAAAATTTTTGTTCGTATTTTCAGCAACATTTTTCAAAAAATGGCAAAACCACGTTAGTAATTCTAAGCGCTGAAAAAACTTATTGGCAATATATTTCGGAACATGGAAACACATGATCACAACGATCCTGATCATCGAGAATATTATGTTCGCTCTCACAAGGCTTGTCCTTTCTATTCCAGCTCTGAATGCCATGAGCAATGGACAAGGAGCGAATGAGAAGGCCCGAGCCTACATCTTGGCAAGTCTTTCTGAAGTCTTGGACAAGAAACATTGAGCCTATGGTCTCAGCGTGTGAGATCATGGGAGTCCTGCGGGGGGATGTTTGGACAACCATCTGAACAGCTTATGCATGAGGCTCTTAAATACATATTCAACTCCAAATGGAAGAAGGCACCTCTGTTCGTGACATGTTGCTACATGATGGTTCACTTTAATGTGACAGAGTTGAATGGGTCTAACCATCGATGAGGGCAGCCAGGTTAGCATAATCCTGCATTCTTTGCCGGAAAGCTTCCTGCACTTTGTTAGCAATGTGATTCTTAACAAAGTGAAATATAACCTACACTTCTCCTCAAACGAGTTACAGACATACCAATCTTTACTAAAAAGTAGGAGAGATAGAAGGGTGAGGCAAATGTTGCTTCATCCTCCAGGACGTTCCATAGAGATTCACCTCAAAACGAAAGTTCTGCACCTTCTAATCTTCTAACTCTGCAAAGGGGAAGAAGAAGAAGGGTGGTAAGGGAAAAGGGAAGGCACCTGCTTACCTACCGCCTGGAGGCGTCCACAGGTTGCTAAGGGAAAGTGTTTCCACTACTACCAAAATGGATACTGGAAGAGGAACTATCCTCGATATCTGAAAGAGAAGAAAGCAGCCAAGGCTAAGGCCAAGGCTGATAAAGGTAAAATGTGATTTTACTTGTTTTTGAAAACTTGTTTTAGTGGAGAAGATGATTCTGCCTGATAATTGATTCGGGTGCCACTAACCATAGTTTGTTCTCTTTTTTTCAGGGGATTAGATCTTGGCGACAACATGGTGAGATGACGATGTGAGTAGCCCCCCGGGTACGTTATCTCAACTGTGGCAGTGAAAGGCCCTCCAATTAACTTTACAGAATAGGTTTCTTATTTTAAATGTGTATATATTGTCCGCCGAACTAAAAAAGAAACCTCATTTCTAATAAAGTGTTTATTGTAATGTAAATATACTATCTCGTTTAATGTGGGAACATTTATTCATAAAGATGTGTGTTTTTATTTACACAACACAAAAATCTGGAATCGAATTTATAATGTGCTAAAGCCGTTAGCCATAATTCCCTCCATTACTGAATTGTTTCAGAACTGCGTAAACTCAATCAAAACGTCGCCGAAATTTCTCCAAAAAGAAAATGCTAACTTTGGCATCTTCGTTTAGGGCCAATCAATCTCAATAGGATTGAGAGATGGTGAAGAATGGACTTTTAAGTGAGAATAGAAGAAATTCTTTACCAGTGTGCGAATCTTGCCTCGAAGGTAAGATGACTAAACGACCTTTTACTGGAAAAGGTTATAGAGCTAAGGAGCCTTTTAAGTTAGTACTTCTGACCTTTGTGGTTCTATGAATGTGCGAGCCTGAGGTGGCTATGAGTATTTTATCAGTTTCACTGATCTTACTCCAGGTATGAGTATGTTTATCTTATGCAACGGAAGTTTGATCCTTTGAAAAGTTCAAAGAGTTCAAAAGGCTGAAGTTGAAAACACATTAGATATGACGGATTAAAACATTTCGATTGGATCGAGGTGGAAAGTTTTTGGATCTCGGCATTCCAAACTATTTGATAGAACATGGAATCATTTTCCAACTCTCAGCGCCAGGTACAGCTCAGCAGAATGGTGTAGCGGAGAGGAGAAATAGGACCTTGTTAGACATGTTTCTCGATGACGATTACGCTTCCTTACTGACTTGTTTTGGGGTTCCGCAGTGGAGACTGCGGTATATATATACTCAACTGTGGTTCCCTCCAAGAGTGTTGCAAGAACACCTCTGATGGAACACGAGACATATGATAGGCGGAATAAGGACCTAATTACTTAATTGCTTTTAATTTAAAGGAAATTAGCATGCAATTGAAGGAAAAACAATAATTAAAATTAACCTTTCAAGCTACCCGAAACGCTTTTCTCGCTAAATCTCGACCCGAACTTCTTCGGACCATCATTAGAGTTGACCTACTATCCTTTGACTCAAAACCGGATGTGGGACCCGGTGGATGAAGAAAGCCGAGAGAGAGAAGAGATGGAAAAAGAAAAATGGAATTTTGGGTAGGCATTTGATTTTTTTTCCAGGCCCAATTTTTGAAAACAAAATTGGCAAAATGTCAAAAACTTTTTCATCCAAATTGAAAGCCCAATTTATAGAAAAAATCATGCAACAATTGCATGGAATAAATTCATAAAAACACAACACCTAGAATCCACTATCTAAGTGGGCTTAATGTCTCACCTATAAGCCAACATCTAGCCCACTATTTGTTAGTGAAAATTATCCAACAAAAGTTTGGAATTTTCCCACTAACTTTAGTCAAATGGCAAAATAGTCATTTTGTCAAAGTCAAACTTTGACTAAAAAGTCAACATTTTGACTTTTTTTGAAAATTTTTTTCGTGTTGACTAATTTTGACCTCCCGAGCATTAAATCCGCATTCATTTTCTCGAAATTCAAATCACATTTGAATATAAGGTCGGTCAAAGTCCTGACTTTTCAAAGTCAAAAGTTAACTCTTCGACTATTTTATATCTTTGACATTTCCATTATTTTCGAGCTTCCGAATATGAACGTATTCATATATCTTGATATTAAATCACATTTAAAATATTAAAGCTGTTACTCTAAATTGAAAACCCGATCACTATATCACATATACTTGTCGTTTCTCTCTCTTCACCTAATTCGAACAATTCGAATATCTATCATACTATTCTAAGTTTATTCCATATGAGCTAGTAGGGGAACCTAATAGACCTTAGATAATGGTTCCAACGATCCGAGATTTAGCTAGCTAAACTCTTTAGACGGAGCTAATCAACATTCGTTAACTACAGAGTCATTCCACTATAGTCCCGTAATTGCACTCCCTCACTATAGATATATTTGTGTCTATTTTGATATAATCATGATTAGTAAGCTAATCCTTCACAGTTGTTTGATATCTCGCTGGGTCATAAAAACCGTTTTACCCCGAGACACATCTTATTCCTTAAGTTCCACGATCCTCTAATGACAATTGGTTTAAGGTCCAACCTATAAACCGAATCCCTCCACGAACCAAGGAGAGGGTGGGGCTCCTTTGTTCAAGATCTGAATTCAGTACTAAAGGGAACAACCTTATCTACTATCCCTATAACGGGTAAGAGTGAATTCCCGTCTGTACCCTACGATCTTACCCCTGAAATGGGAGGCTTATTGGCCACGGATGTTGACTGCCTCACCTATGCAGATCTAAGGATAATATTTCGAAGTGAACAAGAGTTCATAGTTAGCTTAGGAATTAAAATTAAGTTACCTGAGGTCATCAATTAACGAAATTAGTCAGTTTTACCTATAAAACGACATTTATAGAACGTAAAAAGTGACTATTTCATGGTTCAGTCTTATGCAAAACTCTTTAAATCATAGGAGTGCCCCACTTCATGCTCCAATGAACGGTTTAGGATTCACATCGTTTGTACTAACTACAAAGTGGGCCGCATCCATAGTGTCCCCAGAATAAGCGAGCCCATACCCTTATTCATATACTATAGACCATTTTTGAACTATATATTTGAAACTTGATCCACCTTTATGTCACTAACATAAAGTTCAAAAATACATTAAATAGCCTCAGGACCTTATAGTTTTATTTGATTCAAGATTATACAATTCAATAACAACTTTATCGAAAACAAAAACAGAATATGTTTGATTAATTTACAAAACTACGAGATTTAGGACATAAAATCCAACAAACTCCCACTTGGACTAAAACTCCTAGTGAGTAACACAATATTGAATTTAAGTGAGAAACATAATGAGTACAATAAACATATGAATATAATAAACTAGGGCATATACCAAAAGTCTCTCCACTTGTTTAGTTTACAATTTCGTAGACCTAGACTCTGTAGGTGACCTTCAAACACTTTAGCCATGAGGGCCTTTGTAAAAAAGATCAACAATGTTTTGCTCAGAAGATATCTGGGTTCTACAACGTTTTCCACGAATGTACAATGTTCCGGATCAGATGTATTTTGCGCTCAATAGCTTGCTGCGCTTGTGGCTTCTCTGCTTGCAACTGCACCACTATTAATCACACATATAGGGTGATAGGCAGACACATATTTGGAACGACTTCCAATCTGTCAAGAATTCTCCTCACCCATACTGCTTCCTTGGCTGCTTACAAGCAGCTACATATTCAACTTCCATTGTGGAGTCAGCTATACAGGTTTGTTTTTACACTTCTCCAACTACTGCTCCTCCGTTAAGAGTTGAACACTAATCCATGATGTAGACTTCCTACATCTTTTATCAGTTTGAAAATCAGAGTCAGTGTATCCAGTAAGGATCAAATCCTTAATACCATATACACGAGCATGTAGTTCCTCGTTTCTCCAAGATATTTGAAGGATATTTTTAAACGACAGTCCAATGATCATATCCCAGGATTGGACTTAATACCTACTGACTATCCCTACTACAATAGCTAATGTCAGGTCTAGTATATAACATTTGCATACATCAGGCTACCCAACTGCGGAAGCATAGGGAATGCGTCTCATATTTCAACCTCTTGAGGGTATCTTAGGACATTGATCTTTTGACAAATGAATTCCATATCTGTAAAGATAACAGACCTCTTTTGGAATTCTGCATCTTATCCCCTAGACAACATTTTGTCTATAATAAGTTGCTTTGAGACATGACTAGTGTTCTATTCTTGCGGTTCTGAATAATCTGAATCCCGAGAACATAGCTGCGTATTTTCCAATCTTTCATTTGGGAACTGTGTTGCTAGCCACTTCCCAATGAGTAGAATATCGTCAACATAATAAAACTAAGAACACATAGTAGAATGAACGAATCTTCTTGTAACATCAAGGCTGTCACATTCTGTTCAAAGCCTTGATTTGATCGCAATATCAAATCCTATTATTCCAGGATCAGAAGCTTGTTTCAATCCATAAATGGATTTTTGAAGCTTACATACCTTTGTTCTTGACCCTATGCAATAAACCCTTTCTGGTGAGCCATATAGATACTCTCCTCAATGATCGCCCGTTTAAAAAGGCTATCTTGACATCACAATCTGCCAAATTTCATAGTCATAAAAGGTGGCAATGGATAAGAGTATTCTAATCGACTTAAGCATGGCAACGGGGGAGAAATTTTCTTCACAGTTTCACTCTCTCTCTCTGGGTATCCCTTTGCCACAAGTCGAGCCTTAAAGTCTATACTTTATCGGTTTTGGCTCTTATTCTGCTCTGTAGATCCACTTAACAAACCAAATGGTTTTCGGACATTTGTTGATTCTACAAGTTTTCAGATAGATTAAAGTACATAATACTCCATTCGAGGTCCAATGGCTTTGACCCACTGATCACCGTCCACATCTTTTATCGCTTTCTTATAGGTCGATGGATCTTCTGTGCCATCCATTAAGTATACGACTTGTGTTTCTGTTAAACCTAAAGTAACGTCCCAGGCTGATGAACCCCTCAACTACTACATCGAGACTTCTCAACTCTTGAGAAGGATGTGACTGACCAGATGTACTAGTTTTATCTACTACTTTAGTACATGAACTAGCTCTAATTTGTAGCGTTTTTGGAAATTTCATTCATACTAGTCTACTAGGTTGATGACTTCTTATGTGGTCTTCCCTCTAAGAAATGTGGCATTTATCGATAACAAATACCTTATTTTGAGGATCGTAAAATAGACCACTTTTGTTTCTTTTGATAACCTACAAATAGGTATAGTTTTGAAGCGAACCGTTAACAATTTTTTTAGGATTTTGCACCAACACAATGTGCCGGGCATCCCCAAAATCCCTAAAGTGACGTAAATTGCCTTTACGCTCCTTTCCCATAGCTCATAAGGTGGAGTTTCTGAAAGACACTTTTAGATGGGAACGTTATTCAAAATATAGACAGAAGTCTCTAATGCATGCCCCCAAAAGGAATCAGTAAACTTAGCAAAGCTCAATCAATTGAGCGAACCATGTCCTAAACTACAAGGTTCTTGTTTCTTCTTTCAGAATACAACCATTCTGCCTGAGGCAATAAGTGCAAAGAGTTGTGACTTGATTCTGTGGTTCTATTCAAATATAGTCCTGGAATTCAAGTCCATGTACTCCTCACTCGGATCTGATCGTAGTGTCTTAATTGTTTTAACCCTAAACTAGTTCTCAAACCTCAGCCTTAATTCTTTGAAACTTTTCAAAGAATCGACTTGTGATGGCAATAGGTAAATATGACTAATACCTTGAAATAATCATCAATAAACATGATGAAATATTCATACCCACCTCGAGTTTGACATTCATGTCGGTCCACAGAGGTCCGAATGTACGAGCTCTAAGGGTATTGGTGGCCTGAGACTTTTCCAGTAAAAGATCTTTTAAGTCATTTTTTCCGCTCAAGACAAGAACTCACAATGAAGGTAAAGAATTGTCTTCTCTAACTGATTTAGGAAGTCTAGTTCTTAACCAACTCTCAATCCTTTTGAGATTTTTTGTGGCCAAGTCTTAGGTGCCATAAGTATAGGCATTAGAAGAGACTTTTTTTTTTTTTCTTTTATTCTGAAGTTTCGACTGTCTACTAACATCTCAGTATTAAGACAAATTTTGCTTTTTAGTTGGTCTTAACTTATATAAGTTGTTTTCATAATAGCAAAACCCAAACTTTGAAATACTTTTCTGAAAAAATGGACGCTCATTAACTTCAAAAGATATTTTTTATAACATTTGTTCCAATATACCATGTGATAGATATTAAATTCCGTCTCCATTTTAGGAGCAATACAAAACATCTTTTAGTATGATATATCTATCAATTGAAAAACAACTTCAAAGTCTCTCGCTGCTTTCGGCCGAGACACTCTCATGGTTTCCAACCTTGAGGGGTGAATCTTGCCTTTTTCAAGCTTTTTCCAGGAACTAGTTTCCTGAAAAGAAGAGCAAATAGATTAGTGCTTCTAATCCATATCCAGTTTTGAGGTATCATACTCCACCTAACTGTTTCAGCAACTAGTAATCATAATTTACCATGTGCTTCTTTCGAGGCAGGGGCCTGAGGAACATTCCTCAATTAAAGACAAATCTCAAAGTCATCTTACTAGTGTTGCATTCAGATTCGTTTTCCCATGTTGAATAGTTGTCAACCGTTAACGTTTTTCAGAGCAATAGTTGAACTAAAGAGCTAGTCAATGCTGAAAAAGAAAACATACTCTTTTTTAGTCCAAAAAACATTAATTTTAAAATCCAATTAAGTTTCGCAAAAAAAACTAATAATGTACCGCTTCAATTATTATATTTGCAAACGATAATTCAATGGTTTTAAGATCAACTCCACCGGGGGGTGATCAACTATTCCTCCATTGAACCAAGACTATCTGACTAGATACTAATCAACCAGAAAACTCTTATTCCTATAATCTACTCAGTATCGCTAATTTGGTCAAGAATTTACTAACACTTAGTAATTCTCATAAGTGGTTGACCCTCCAATTTTAAGAACCACAAAAGATAGGAAATCACGATGCGAGCCTAATAGAAGAGACCTGTAGGATGTGTTGACACACTATCCTTCTCCCACTTACTATGAACAACTTCCCCTATCACCTGGTATTGACTCATGCAAACACTCTCCGACATGGAGTCCATCCCAGGGTGGCCCCACAAGCCAAGCATGAATTCTTCATGGTGTGAAATCTTGGGATGCTAGAGCTAAAAAGTATTAACTTGCTCTCCAGTTGAAGTGTTCTAAGACGGTTAGGGTATAAAATACTTAGTGAACTAACATATCCTAAGTCTAAGGTGATTCATCTGAGTATAACTTTTTTATACTAGATTTTTAACCTACGAGTCCTAGGTGATAAACAAATTTTATTTCCTTACACGCTCACAGCATGCTCATAAAAACCGGTTTAACCTAACTCAAGACGCCGGCTCGATCTCCAGGTAGTAGGTGGTTCCATGACCGTCAAACTTAAAAAACCTTCAACCTTTTAGTCATCTTATCTGACTTTTTGCCAAAGATCTTTGCCGGGAATTTTCTGTAACTTCGATTTTACAAGATATCGACCTATTTTCTATGAAAATTGGGATTGCTCGATGGTTAACCCTAAGTGAGCATCATCTTATCTTTGTTATAGATTTTAGAAGTCTCGGTTATTTTATAAAAATTTAAATAAGTTATAACCATTATAACCCCTAGAGCATTTTATCTATAACATTGTTCCTTCAAAAACAAAATGCTTTAATAAATAACACTTATATTAAAAACTAAGTATGCATAGTATATATTTTATAACACTTATAAGATATAACAAATGCATGTCACATGCTTTTCCTATGGTGGGGTTTTAAACTATATGGCATACTATATGCACACTAATCAAACAACATTATACTCACAGTGCATAAATAGGTAACAACAACTAAGTGGACCGATTTTTGGCAGTAAAACAACCACATAAACTATTTATTACACAAATTAGCAACCAGTTCCCGGAACCAAGTTTCAAACCACTTTGAACATCTGGAACCGCTCAGAAACTCACTCGACCGGCCCAAAAACACCAAAAACCAAGTTTGAACCAGTCAAACTGGCTCAAACCCAGGTCAAACCACCGGTCCCCAGACCGTCTGGACCGGCTGATCAACGCACGTGGCGCAGTCAACGAAGTTTGGCGGGGCGGGTTACGGAGGCGGAAATAGGTGTGAGCAGGTGGCGGCGAACCGGGTCGGCGCACGCCCGCGGGTTTTCGCGACTAGTCCGGATCCTAGGCGTGGCAGCGTGCGAGATAAGGCGCGAGTGCGAGAAATCTGGGTTTGAGCCTTTTTCGAGTCACGGAACAAGCCAGAAGGTAGTTTTGTCGATAGTCTGGCGTGCACGGGGCTCTCCGAAACGGGTCGGACGCATTGTTCGGGTCAGGTCTGGGGAGCTATTTTGGGTCTGTGAGTCATTTTTTCTCCAATTTTGTTGCTGTCCTCTCTCCCGAAACAAGAATTTTACACCCCCATAATTTCACTCTAAATGACTTCAAAAAAATTTACAAGACCCTTTTTCACACATTACTTACTCATGAAACCGATGTGAGCAGGTTAAAATTTTCCACAAGAAATTTAAAAGAAAAAACAATGCAAAATCATAATAGAAATCCACTTTAGTCCAATTTTATTCAACATCTTGAAATAGAAAGGGAAAAAACACCCCACCAAAAGCAATTGGAGGGTAATCAAGAATGCTCTTGATACCTCATGATGGAACCGAGACAATAACGTAGCGGAATAAGAACCTAATTAAACTTTAATTGCTTTTAAATTTATATATTAGGAAATTAGCATGCAATGGAAGAAAAAAAAGTAATAAAAAAAAATTGCCTTTGAAGCTCCCAAAACGCTTTTTCTCGGGCTAAATCTTGACCCAAACTCTTCCTGACCATCAATAGAAATTGACGCTACTATCCTCTGGACTCAGAACTGGATTTGTGGGACCCAATGGATTGAAGAAACCCGAGAGAGAGAAAGAGATGGAAAAAGAAAAAATGGAATTTGGGTAGGGTTTGGAGTTTTTTTTCCTGCCCAATTTTGAAAACAAATGGCAAAAATGTCAAAACTTTTTCCAATCCAACAATTGAAAGCGCCAAATTTGAAATAGAAAAAAACGTGCAACAATTTGGCAATGAAATAAATTCATAAAACCAACAGCCTAGAATCCACTATCTAAGTTGGGCTTAATGTCTCCATATAAAGCCAACACCTAGCCACTATTTTGTTAGTGAACTTATCCAACAAAAGTTTTGGATGCTTTTCCCACTAACTTTAGTCCAAAGGGCAAAAAAATAGTCATTTGTTCAAAGTCAACTTTGACCCAAAAAGCAACATCTTGACTTGTTATGATTTTTTCAGTGTTGACTAATTTTGACCTTCCGACATGAATCCACATTCATTTTCTCGAAATTCAAAACTACCATTAAATAGCCCCAGGACCTTAGTTTATTGGATTCAAGATTACAATTTTAATAACAAACTTGAT
>NC_052358.1:29635187-29649787 GCF_009727055.1 Benincasa hispida | reverse complement strand
CTGCACCTTCTACTTCTAACTCTGCAAAGGGGAAGAAGAAGAAGGGTGGTAAGGGAAAAGGGAAGGCACCTGCTTACCTACCGCCTGGAGGCGTCCACAGGTTGCTAAGGGAAAGTGTTTCCACTACTACCAAAATGGATACTGGAAGAGGAACTATCCTCGATATCTGAAAGAGAAGAAAGCAGCCAAGGCTAAGGCCAAGGCTGATAAAGGTAAATGTGATTTACTTGTTTTTGAAACTTGTTTAGTGGAGAATGATGATTCTGCCTGGATAATTGATTCGGGTGCCACTAACCATGTTTGTTCTTCTTTTCAGGGGATTAGATCTTGGCGACAACATGGTGAGATGACGATGTGAGTAGGCACCGGGTACGTTATCTCAACTGTGGCAGTGAAAGGACTCCAATTAACTTTACAGAATAGGTTTCTTATTTTAAATGATGTATATATTGTTCCCGAACTAAAAAGAAACCTCATTTCTATAAAGTGTTTATTGTAATGTAAATATACTATCTCGTTTAATGTGGAACATTTATTCATAAAGATGGTGTTTTTATTTACACAACAAATCTGGAATCGAATTTATATGTGCTAAAGCCGTTAGCCATTAATTCCCTCCATAATACTGAATTGTTCAGAACTGCCGTAACTCAATCAAAACGTCGCCGAATTTCTCCAAAAGAAAATGCCTAACTTTGGCATCTTCGTTTAGGGCACATCAATCTCAATAGGATTGAGAGATTGGTGAAGAATGGACTTTTAAGTGAGATAGAAGAAAATTCTTTACCAGTGTGCGAATCTTGCCTCGAAGGTAAGATGACTAAACGACCTTTTACTGGAAAAGGTTATAGAGCTAAGGAGCCTTTTAAGTTAGTACATTCTGACCTTTGTGGTTCTATGAATGTGCGAGCCTGAGGTGGCTATGAGTATTTTATCAGTTTCACTGATTCTTACTCCAGGTATGAGTATGTTTATCTTATGCAACGGAAGTTTGAATCCTTTGAAAAGTTCAAAGAGTTCAAGGCTGAAGTTGAAAACACATTAGATAGACGGATTAAAACATTTCGATTGGATCGAGGTGGAAAGTTTTTGGACTCGGCATTCCAAAACTATTTGATAGAACATGGAATCATTTTCCAACTCTCAGCGCCAGGTACAGCTCAGCAGAATGGTGTAGCGGAGAGGAGAAATAGGACCTTGTTAGACATGGTTTGCTCGATGACGAGTTACGCTTCCTTACTGGACTTGTTTTGGGGTTTCGCAGTGGAGACTGCGGTATATATACTCAACTGTGTTCCCTCCAAGAGTGTTGCAAGAACACCTCTGATGGAACACGAGACATATGTAGCGGAATAAGGACCTAATTACACTCTAATTGCTTTTAATTTAAAGGAAATTAGCATGCAATTGAAGGAAAAAACAATAATTAAAAATTACCTTTCAAGCTCCCGAAACGCTTTTCCTCGCTAAATCTCGACCCGAACTCTTCCGGACCATCATTAGAGTTGACCTACTATCCTTTGGACTCAAAACCGGATTGTGGGACCCGGTGGATGAAGAAAGCCGAGAGAGAGAAAGAGATGGAAAAAGAAAAATGGAATTTGGGTAGGCATTTGATTTTTTTTTCCAGCCCAATTTTGAAAACAAAATTGGCAAAATGTCAAAACCTTTTTCATCCAAATTGAAAGCCCAATTTATAGAAAAAAATCATGCAACAATTGCATGGAATAAATTCATAAAAACACAACACCTAGAATCCACTATCTAAGTGGGCTTAATGTCTCCACTATAAGCCAACATCTAGCCCACTATTTTGTTAGTGAAATTATCCAACAAAAGTTTGGATTTTCCCACTAACTTTAGTCAAATGGCAAAATAGTCATTTTGTCAAAGTCAAACTTTGACTAAAAAGTCAACATTTTGACTTTTTATGATTTTTTTCGTGTTGACTAATTTTGACCTCCCGAGCATTAATCCGCATTCATTTTCTCGAAATTCAAATCACATTTGAATATAAGGTCGGTCAAAGTCTGACTTTTCAAAGTCAAAAGTTAACTCTTCGACTATTTTATATCTTTGACCATTTCCATTATTTTCGAGCTTCCGAATATGAACGTATTCATATTCTTGATATTAAATCACATTTAAATATTAAAGCTGTATCTCTAAATTGAAAACCCGATCACTATATCACATATACTTGTCGTTTCTCTCTCTTCACCTAATTCGAACAATTCGAATTATTCTATCATACTATTCTAAGTTTATTCCATATGAGCTAGTAGGGGAACCTAATAGACCTATAGATCATGGGTTCCAACGATCCGAGATTAGCTAGCTAAACTCTTTAGACGGAGCTAATCAACATTCGTTAACTAACGAGTCATTCCACTATAGTCCCGTAATTGCACTCCCCTCACTATAGATATATTTGTGTCTATTTGATATAATCATGATTAGTAAGCTAATCCTTCACAGGTTGTTTGTAATCTCGGCTGGGTCATAAAAACCGTTTTACCCCCGAGACTACATCTTATTCCTTAAGTTCCACTGATCCTCTAATGAACAATTGGTTTAAGGTCCAACCTATAAACCGAATCCCTCTCGAACCAAGGAGAGGGTGGGGCTCCTTGTTCAAGATCTGAATTCAGTACTAAAGGGAACAACCTATCTACTATCCCTATAACGGGTAAGAGTGAATTCCGTCTTGTACCCTACGATCTTACCCCTGAAATGGGAGGCTTATTGGGCCAGCGATGTTGAACTGCCCTCACCTATGCAGATCTAAGGATAATTTCGAGTGAACAAGAGTTCATAGTTAGCTTAGGATTAAGATTAAGTTACCTAGGTCATCAATTAACGAAATAGTCAGTTTTACCTATAAAACGACATTTAGAACGTAAAAAGTGACTATTTCATGGTTCAGTCTTATGCAAACTCTTTACATAGGATGCCCCCACTTTCATGTCTCCACATGAACGGTTTAGGATCACATCGTTTGTACTAACTACAAAGTGGGCCGCATCCATAGTGTCCCCAGAATAAGGCGCCCAACCTTATTCATATACTATAGACCATTTTGACTATATATTTGAACTTGATCCACCTTTATGTCACTACATAAAGTTCAAAATACATTAAATAGCCTCAGGACCTTAGTTTATTTGATTCAAGATTACAATTTCAATAACAACTTTATCGAAAAACAAAACAGAATATGTTTATTAATTTACAAACTACGAGATTTAGGACATAAAATCCAACAAACTCCCACTTGGACTAAAACTCCTAGTGAAGTATCACAATATTGAATTTAAGTGAGAAACATATGAGTACAATAAACATATGAATATAATAAACTAGGGCATATACCCAAAAGTTCTCCCACTTGTCTTAGTTTACAAATTTCGTAGACCTAGACTCTGTAGGTGACCTTCAAACACTTTAGCCATGAGGGCCTTTGTAAAAAGATCAACAATGTTTTGCTCAGAAGATATCTGGGTTACTACAACGTTTCCACGATGTACAATGTTCCGGATCAGATGGTATTTGCGCTCAATATGCTTGCTGCGCTTGTGGCTTCTCTGCTTGCAACTGCACCACTATTATCACAATATAGGGTGATAGGCAGACACATATTTGGAACGACTTCCAAATCTGTCAAGAATTTCCTCAACCATACTGCTTCCTTTGCTGCTTTACAAGCAGCTACATATTCAACTTCCATTGTGGAGTCAGCTATACAGGTTTGTTTTACACTTCTCCAAACTACTGCTCCTCCGTTAAGAGTGAACACTAATCCAGATGTAGACTTTCTAGCATCTTTATCAGTTTGAAAATCAGAGTCAGTGTATCCAGTAAGGATCAAATCCTTAATACCATACACGAGCATGTAGTTCCTCGTTCTCCTAAGATATTTGAGGATATTTTTAACGACAGTCCAATGATCATATCCAGGATTGGACTAATACCTACTGACTATCCCTACTACATAGCATATGTCAGGTCTAGTATATAACATTGCATACATCAGGCTCCCTACTGCGGAAGCATAGGGAATGCGTCTCATATCTTCAACCTCTTGAGGTATCTTAGGACATTGATCTTTTGACAAATGAATTCCATATCTGTAAGATAACAGACCTCTTTTGGAATTCTGCATCTTATACCTAGACAACATTTTGTCTATATAAGTTGCTTGAGACATGACTAGTGTTCTATTCTTGCGGTTCTGAATAATCTGAATCCCGAGAACATACTGCGTATTTTCCAAATCTTTCATTTGGAACTGTGTTGCTAGCCACTTCCCAATGAGTAGAATATCGTCAACATATAAAACTAAGAACACTATAGTAGAATTGACGATCTTCTTGTAAACACAAGGCTCGTCAACATTCTGTTCAAAGCCTTGATTTGATCGCAGTATCAAACCTTATATTCCAGGATCTAGAAGCTTGTTTCAATCCATAAATGGATTTTTGAAGCTTACATACCTTTTGTTCTTGACCCTATGCAATAAACCCTTCTGGTTGAGCCATATAGATACTCTCCTCAAGATCGCCGTTTAAAAAGGCTATCTTGACATCCATCTGCCAAATTTCATAGTCATAAAAGGTGGCAATGGATAAGAGTATTCTAATCGACTTAAGCATGGCAACGGGGGAGAAATTTTCTTCATAGTTCACTCTCTCTCTCTGGGTATCCCTTTGCCACAAGTCGAGCCTTAAAAGTCTATACTTTATCGGTTTGGTCTTATTTTCTCTTGTAGATCCACTTACAACCAATTGGTTTTACGTCATTTGGTTGATCTACAAGTTTTCAGATAGAATTAAAGTACATATACTCCATTTCGAGGTCCATGGCTTTGACCCACTGATCACGGTCCACATCTTTTATCGCTTTCTTATAGGTCGATGGATCTTCTGTGCCATCATTAGGTATGACGACTTGTGTTTCTGTTAAACCTAAGTAACGGTCAGGCTGATGAACAACCCTCCTACTACATCGAGGCATTCTCAACTCTTGAGAAGGATGTGACTGACCAGATGTACTAGTTTTATCTACTACTTTAGTACATGAACTAGCTCTATTTGTAGCGTTTTTGGAAATTTCATTCAATACTAGTCTACTAGGTTGATGACTTCTTATGTGGTCTTCCTCTAAGAATGTGGCATTTATCGATACAAATACCTTATTTTGAGGATCGTAAAATAGACCACCTTTTGTTTCTTTTGGATAACCTACAAATAGGTATAGTTTTGAACGACGTTACAATTTTTTTAGGATTTTGCACCAACACATGTGCCGGGCATCCCCAAATCCTAAAGTGACGTAAATTGCCTTTACGCTCTTTCCATAGCTCATAAGGTGTTTCTGAAACACTTTTAGAGGGAACGTTATTCAAAATATAGACAGAAGTCTCTAATGCATGCCCCCAAAAGGAATCAGGTAACTTAGCAAAGCTCATCATTGAGCGAACCATGTCCTACAAGGTTCTGTTTCTTCTTTCAGATACACCATTCTGCTGAGGCATAAGTGCAAAGAGTTGTGACTTGATTCTGTGTTCTATCATATAGTCCTGGAATCTCAAGTCCATGTACTCCTCACCTCGATCTGATCGTAGTGTCTTAATTGTTTTACCTAACTAGTTCTCAACCTCAGCCTTATATTCTTTGAACTTTTCAAAAGAATCAGACTTGTGATGCATTAGGTAAATATGACCATACCTTGAATAATCATCAATAAAACTGATGAAATATTCATACCCACCTCGAGCTTTGACATTCATCGGTCCACAGAGGTCCGAATGTACGAGCTCTAAAGGCTGTCTCTTATACACATCTAGATGTGTATAAGAGACAGTACGAGCTCTAAGGGTATTGTGGCTCTGAGACCTTTTCCAGTAAAAGATCTCTTAGTCATTTTTCCCTCAAGACAAGACTCACATGGAGGTAAAGAATTGTCTTCTAACTGATTTAGGAGTCTATTCTTAACCAATCTCTCAATCCTTTTGAGATTTTTGTGGCCAAGTCTTAGGTGCCATAGATAGGCATTAGAAGAGACTTTTTTTTTTCTTTTATTCTGAGTTTCGACTGTTCTAAACATCTCAGTATTTAAGACAAATTTTGCTTTAGTTGGTCTTAACTTATATAAGTTGTTTTCAAGTATAGCATAACAAATTTGAATACCTTTTCTGAAAATGAACGCTTCATTAACTTCAAAAGATATTTTTATACATTTGTTCCAATATACATGTGATAGATATTAAATTCCGTCTCATTTTAGGAGCATACAAAACATCTTTAAGTATGATATATCTATCATTGAAAAACAACTTCAAGTCTCTCGCTGCTTCGGCCGAGACAACCTCTCATGTTCCAACCTTGAGGGTGATCTTGCCTTTTTCAAGCTTTTTCCAGGAACTAGTTTCCTGAAAAGAGAAGCAAATATGATTAGTGGCTCCTAAATCCAATATCCAGTTTGAGGTATCATACTCCACTAAACATGTTTCAGCAACTAGTAAATCATATTTACCTTGTGCTTCTTTCGAGGCAGGGGCCTGAGGACATTCCTCAATTAAGACAAATCTCAAGTCATCTTTTACTAGTGTTGAATTCAGATTCGTTTTCCATGTTGAATAGTTGTCACCGTTAAGTTTTTCAGAAGCTAATAGTTGAACTAAAGAGCTAGTCATGCTGAAAAGAAAAACATATCTTTTTTAGTAAAAAAACATTAATTTTTTAAATCCAATTAAGTTTAGCAAAAAAAACTAATAATGTACCCTTCATTATTATATTTTGCAACGATATTTCAATGGTTTAGAATAACCTCCACCGAGGGGTGATCAACTATTCCTCCATTGAACCAAGACTATCTTGACTAGATACTATCACCAGAATAACTCTTATTCCTATAATAACTCAGTTATCGCTACTTTGGTCAAGAATTTACTAACACTTAGTAATTCTCATAAGTGTGACCCTCCATTTTAAGACCTCAAAGATAGGAATATCACGATGCGACCTAATAGAAGAGACCGTAGGATGTGTTGACACACTTCCTTCTCCCACTTACTATGAACAACTTCCCCTATTCACCTTGGTATTGACTCATGCAAACACTCTCCGAATGGAGTCCACTCCCAGGGTGGCCCAAAGCCAAGCATGAATCTCATGGTGTGAAATCTTAGGGATGCTAGAGCTAAAAGTACATTACTTCTCTCCAGTTGAAGTGTTCTAGACGGTTAGGGTATAAAATACTTAGTGAACTAAACATATCCTAAGTCTAGGTGATTCATCTGAGTATAACTTTTATACTAGATTTTTAACCTACGAAGTCTAGGTGATAAACAAATTTTATTTCCTTACACCGCTCACGCATGCTCATAAAACCGGTTTAACCTAACTCAGACGCCGGCTCGATCTCCAGGTAGTAGGTGTTCCATGAACCGTCAACTTAAAAACCTTCAACCTTAGTCATCTTATCTGACTTTTTGCCAAGATCTTGCCGGGAATTTTCTTGTAACTTCGATTTTACAAGAAATCGACCTATTTTCTATGAAAATTGGGATTGCTCGATGGTTAACCCTAAGTGAGCATGCATCTTATCTTTGTTATAGATTTTAGAAGTCTCGGTTATTTTATAAAAATTATAAAATAAATTATAACGATTATAACCCTAGAGCATTAATCTATAACATAGTTCCTTCAAACAAATATGCTTTAATATAACACTTATATTAAAACTAAGGATGCATAGTATATATTTTATAACACTTATAAGATATAACAAATGCATGTCACATGCTTTTCCTATGGTGGGGTTTTAAAACTATATGGCATACTATATGCACACATAATCAAACAACATTATACATCACATGCATAATAGGTAAACAACACTAAGTGGACCGATTTTGGCAGTAAAAACAAACAAATAACTAATTTATTACACAAATTAGCAACCAGCTTCCCGGAACCAGTTTCAAACACTTTGAACCATCTGGAACCGCTCAGAAACCACTCGAACCGGCCCAAAAACACCAAAAACCAAGTTGAACCAGTCAAACTGGCTCAACCAGGTCAAACAACCGGTCCAGACCGTCTGGACCGGCTGATCAACGCACGCTGGCGCAGTCAACGAAAGTGCGGGGCGGGTTGACGGAGGCGGAATAGGTGTGAGCAGGTGGGCGGCGAACCGGGTCGGCGCACGGCCCGCGGGTCGCGCTAGTCGGATCCAGGCGGTGCAGCGTGCGAGATAAGCGCGAGTGCGAGAAATCTGGGTTGGAGCCTTCTTTCGAGTCACGGAACAAGCCAGAGTAGTTTGTCGATAGTTGGCGTGCACGGGGCTTCTCCGAACCGGGTCGGACCATTGTTCGGGTCAGGTCTGGGAGCTATTTTGGGTCTGTGAGTCATTTTTCTCCAATTTTGTTGCTGTCCTCTCTCCCGAAATCAAGAAATTACAACCTAATTTCAACTCTAATGACTTCAAAAAATTTACAGACCCTTTTTCACACATTATTACTCATAAACATGTGAGCAGTTATAAATTTCCACAAGAAATTTAAAGAAAAACAATGCCAAAATCATAATAAATCCACTTTAGTCCATATTTTATTCAACACTTGAATAGAAAGGGAAAAAACACCCACCAAAAGCAATTGAGGGTAATAAAGAATGCTCTGATACCTCATGATGGAACACGAGACATACGTAGCGGAATAAGAACCTAATTAAACTTTAATTGCTTTTAATTTAAAGGAAATTAGCATGCAATTGAAGAAAAAAACAGTAATTAAAAATTGCCTTTGAAGCTCCCAAAACGCTTTTTCTCGCTAAATCTTGACCCAAACTCTTCCGGACCATCACTAGAATTGACCTACTATCCTCTGGACTCAGAACTGGATTGTGGGACCCAATGGATGAAGAAACCCGAGAGAGAGAAAGAGATGGAAAAAGAAAAATGGAATTTGGGTAGGGTTTGAGTTTTTTTTTCCTGCCCAATTTTGAAAACAAAATTGGCAAAATGTCAAAACTTTTTTCATCCAAATTGAAAGCCCAATTTATAGAAAAAACCGTGCAACAATTGCATGAAATAAATTCATAAAAACCAACACCTAGAATCCACTATCTAAGTGGGCTTAATGTCTCCATTATAAGCCAACACCTAGCCCACTATTTTGTTAGTGAAATTATCCAACAAAAGTTTGGATCTTCCCACTAACTTTAGTCAAAGGGCAAAATAGTCATTTTGTCAAAGTCAACTTTGACCAAAAAGTCAACATCTTGACCTTTTATGATTTTTTCAGTGTTGACTAATTTTGACCTTCCGAGCATGAATCCACATTCATTTTCTCGAAATTCAAACTACATTAAATAGCCTCAGGACCTTAGTTTATTGGATTCAAGATTACAATTTTAATAACAACTTGATCGAAAAAAAAAAAGAATATGTTTATTAATTTACAAACTACGAGTTTTAGGACATAAAATCCAACAACCTCTGGAGTTATGGAACGGGCGTAAAGCTAGTTTACGTCACTTCCGCATTTGGGGTTACCCTGCACATGTGCTTGAGGCTAATCCCAAGAAGTTGGAACCACGGTCGATGTTATGTTATTATAGCTCAAATAAGTAAAACAATGAGAGAATGCGATGGTAAAAATAAGCAATATCATGTCCAAAAGTGTTAAACTGAGGAAATTGTGATCGCATACACCCGTCGTATAAAATTAGCTAATCTACTTATTTTGTGTAGGAAAAATGCGTTGGCGCAAGTAGAATTGCGATCCAAAGAATTAGGCGCTCGCACGCTTGAAAGATTGCGATTGCAAAGTCATTCGATCGTATGCGATCGTGAGAAGTTGTTCAAGAAGGTGGCCGCATAAAGACTGCGCATCAAAGTGACAGCATAATAAATCAGATGGGACGGAAAGCTGATGACAGTCGAATCTAAATTTAGTTGACAAGCTGTTAAAGCCACACTGTAGCAAGTACACTCAAATCTCGAGAGACTGCCGAAAAGCGATACAAAAGGAGAGAGAGCCAACACTTGCGAGAGCAAGAATATTCATCTATATAGAGTTGGAGTGAAAAAGACAGTGTAAAAGGCCACGAGAAGCAAGACATTGCTTACCGGGCTTCTTATCTCTAAATTCCATTTGTTATTTTGTATTCTGCACTTTACTTATAGAAAATGGAAATCTCATTTCAATCTGTGTTCAATCTCTCCACACTTTGCATGAGTAGCTAAATTCCCGAATGGGTTGAGAAGTACTTAGCTAGCATGATGCGATCATCTTGTCTTATGTATGCGTCATTCACCCTTTGGAGATACTTGATAGAGTAGTTGAAGGATAAAATCTAGACTTGAGAGAGTCAGATTAGAATCGAGGCTTGAGAGAGTCAGATTAGAACTGCATAAGCAAGAAATAGAAACTTAGACATAAGTTCTATCGCTATTTACACATCGTATGCACCCTAGAAGTAGGATATGATAGTATGCGGTCACCTTATTTTATGTATGCATCATTAATCATTGCATAGACAAGAATAGAGGCTTAGACATAAGTCCCATCAACTTTTTCGTATACATCGCATGCGTCCTAGAAATAGGAGTTATGGCATTTGCATTGAGAGATGACGTGTTGTTATTTGTGTGTAGCATGATCATATAACTTATGCATAATCTTAGGAAGTGTTAGCTAAACCCCTTCTCAAAATGTTCATAGTATACTCATTGTAACTCTCGATTTCATCAACTCTTCGTTCGAACTCCATCGCATAGGAAATATTCTTAATCAAAACACCATCCAACTTATTTTTTTCACCACCGCAAAAGAATCAAATTAACTGTCGCATATTTAATCAATAGTCCTTGTGTTCGACCCTGGACTTACCAGGAAACCTAGTGTGGCTTATACTTGGGTCTTATTAGGAAAACTTGCATGTGAAACGCATAACACATCACTACAAACTCACACCATAATCGCATCACAATTCACAACGCATCAGTACACAAGGGGGTTATTTTTATGATCCGATGGAAAATAGGGTGTTTGTTTCAACAAACGCTACTTTCTTGGAGGAGGATCATATAAGGGAGCACAGTCCATGAAGCAAAGTCGTGTTGCATGAGCTTTCTAATGAAACTACTGAAACTTCAACAAGAGTTGTTGAAGAGCCTACTACATTAGCAAAAGTTGTTGATAGGAGTTTGTTGGTTGGAAAAGAAGAGGAAAATAAATATGTAACTTATGATATGCGTTGATTTCCATGCGTTGATTGTCATGCGTTGGAATAGAAAATATGCATTTAAGCATGTATGCGATGACCATACATTCTTGCCACAAGTTTTCTCGGTTTCTCGTCAAGTATAACAAGAACGTAAGTTTCTCGGGATGATCCGAGGTTGAACTCAGGGACTTGTAACTAAATGTTGTTTGTGAAGTAATTTGTTTAAGGCGATGGATAAAAGTAAAAAGATAAAAGTTAAAGGATTATGCACTACTCCTACTCCTAACTAACAAATTGAGCAATGGAAGAGAATTGATAGAGATGCAGTAGTCGTCAACGCATAATTATGTTCATTATGTTAGGTCGCCCGAGTAATCCCAGCTCGCTACACTAACGCATCGCGCACCTCTCGGTGGCTGGCCACATGCTTATATCTCTATAATGCATGGTTGTGTCGAGCATAAGATCGTGCCTATCTCTAGAAACAATGCATACTTCGCTTTAGTGTGTTTCACTACTCACCCTCGGTTGTTAGTTGCAACTAATAAGCTCATAGACAAGCATTGCAACAGCCCATAGACAAGTGTTGCTACAGCCTCACACCAAGCGAAGAGGATTAACTCATTATACTCACACAACGCACACCTCTCGGTGGGTTGTTACATGCGTCCTATCTCTAGGCTACATGATTGAGTATGCGATCGCCTTTGATAACTAAACGATGACATAGATGAAGAAGATGAAGAAGATGGGGCGAAGGAATTAAGATATGCATTGATTACAAAATGTCTTCATATCTTAAGCTAAAATGTAATACAATACAGAGACAAGAGGAGAAATGGAAGGCTTGATGAAAACAATCTCTTACTTTTCATCCGAAATGCATCAAGGCTGCTGATGGCACCATGAATGGATGGTAGAGACGTCTTTCTCGAGCTCTATCTTTGGCGAAAACTTCGGTCATCACTCGGAATGGCTTGTGGAGGTGAAGAATCCTCAAAGAAAATCTCGCTCATGCTCTCATCTGTGATCACAAGCATCTGCTTTAAGGCAGAAGCTCGTATGTGTTTGAAGTGAAGGTCCAAGGTGCTACTTATTAAGCTCAAACGCCGGCAACCCTCATGATTATGTTCTGCCTCATTGCCACCTTTGTTGCGGTATAGGCAATGTCAACATCATCTTATTCCCGATACTCCCAAGGTATGCATTTGTGCTCGCTTCTCTTGAGGTGCCAACACATTCCATCTACCTTGCGAGCAGACTTCTATCGATCTGTGGACGCAACATCCCATGTGGCAAAATCTAATCAACTCATGCATTCAACCTTGTAGTAGTATGGGGATCGACGCATGTGATCAATTCCTGTAATATCTGTAAAAATGAACACTTTTGACCCAGAAAAATGCATGGTATAGGGTTAGTGGAGATTTTGGTGCTGTTTGACGCAAGCTCGCTTTTCACATGAATTCTTAGTATTATCAATGTATATTCTCCTTTTTAGCCCTCATAATTCTAAGTAAAAGGCTACAAAAGCTTGCATTTCTACGAGCTATCAGAGTTCATCCAGTAGGTCGATTCCACCTCAAGAGTTGAAGGAACCTCGACATAGTGGGAGGGTTGCAAACTCGCTCGTTCGCTGATCTGGGTTTCACGAAAATCCTTGCTATGGTAGCAAATGGCGACGTTGAGGATCCGTTATCTTATAAGAAGGAAATAGAGGATGTTGACTGCGATGAATGGGTCAAGGCCATGGATCTCGAGATGGAGTCTATTGACTTTAACTTAGTATGGGATCTTATAGATCAGCTTGATGGGGTAAGTCCTATAAGTTGTAAATGGATCTACAAACTCAAATGGGGTGCTGATGGGAAGGTACAGACCTTCAAGGCTCAACTTGTGGCAAAGAGTTATACCCAAGTAGAGGGAGTCGACTATGAGGAGACTTTTTTGCCTGTTGCCATGTTAAAGTCGATCTGCATCCTCCTGTCCATTGTAGCTTATTATAATTATGAGATGGCAAATGGATGTCAAGACGACCTTTCTGAATGGCAATCTTGAAGAGACCATTTACATGGTGCAACCTGAGGGATTCATAGCCCAAGGTCAAGAGCAAAAGGTTTGCAAACTGAATCGGTCCATTTATGGACTGAAACAAGTGTCTCGATCTTGGAACATATGGTTTGATATTGTGATCAAGTTGTATGGCTTTGACCAAAAAGTTGATAAACCTTGTATCTACAAGAAGATCATCAACGCTTCAATAGTCTTCTTAGTGTTGTACGTAGACGATATCCTACTCATTGGGAATGATGTAGGTCTACTGACTGCAGTTAAGAACTGATTAGCAACCCAATTCCAAATGAAAGATTTGGGAGAGGCTCAATTTTTTCTAGGTATACAGATCTTTCGGGATCGTAAGAACAAAGTGCTAGCACTGTCTCAGGCATTGTACAATGACAAGATGTTGCTCAGGTACTCGATGCAAGACTCCAAGAGGAGCCTACTGCCATTTAGGCATGGAGTCATTTTGTCGAAGGACATGTGTCCTAAGACACCTCAAGAGGTTGAGAAGATGAGATGGATCAGTCTAACCTAGGCCATTTTAATGTTGCTGACCCATTTACGAAGGCTCTCATGGCTACAATGTTTGAGGGTCACCTACGGAACATGGGTCTACAGGATACCCCGCGGCTAGACTAGGGCAAGTGGGAGATTTTCTTTTACTGGGCTTTTATGCCCTAGTTTATTGTTTTGTACTAGGTTTTTGTACACCCCACTTTGCTTTAGGAAAAATGGGAGATTGTTGGAGTTGATGCCCTAAAGTCACGTGTCCTGTAGTTTGTAAACAGTTTGTACGGACGCTTATGTTGTGAATATATGACATTTACTTAACATCTTGTATTTTTGTTCAGTTACTTGTTTTATTTGCTTTACCACAAACCAATAAACATAAAATCCCTAGTTATCTGTATGTGACTCAAGCATGTATGTGGTGACATGCAAATGAATCATGTCTTGAGTGATAACCAAAATGGTTTGCAGTATATGGATATAGGAGGGAAACCTTATCCTGGTAACACTACGGATGCGGTCCGCTTTGTGGAATGGTCACAAGTGTTTTGACTTGTCACAGATGATCTAATCCTGATCATTCGTGTTGGGGACATGTGAGTGGGGGCGTCCTATACAAAGAGTTTGTATAAGACCTGACCACGAAGTGTTAATGTCTCGTTATATAACACCGTTCATGTAGTCTCTTTATATAACGCCGTTTGATAATTGAGACTTACATTTCACTAGAATGACCATAGTTGACATGACTTTAATCCTGAGTGAGTTGGAAACTTCTGCATTATGAGGCGGTCC
>NC_052358.1:29620407-29634184 GCF_009727055.1 Benincasa hispida | reverse complement strand
ATGGCAGAACTTCACTTCACTAGGATGACCATAGTATCATGAGCTCAATCGGAGTGAGTGGGAACTCCTGCGCATTGAGGCAGTCCTTTGATTTGCATGTGTGCGAGTGCCAGGTCGCCGATTCAAACCTACCATTTTTAGGGATTCGTCTAGATTTGGGACAGGGAACTCAGCTACACAAGATGAAATTAACTTCTTCCCAGAGGCTGGGGTAAGTAGATAGATAGCTCCCTTAAGGGTGATTCCAAAGCTTGAAAGATGTGGCGCCACACACCTTCTCTTAGCTCGAGAGGTGTTCGCACATAGTTGGACTATGTTGTATTGTTCATAGAGGAATCAGTGGTACTTAAAGAGTGAGATGTAACTACAAGGGCAAAATGGTATTTGGTCCAGCTGTTACTTACGAGCATCTGTGAAGGGCTCTATACTCATGATTGTTAATACCGATGGACACAAAATATATCTGTGGTAAGAAAGTTCAGCTGTTGGTCTTTAGTGAAATGCCTGACAGTTAACGGATGGTGGATCTCGTGGCTAAAGAGTTTAGTCAGCTATTCACGGATCGTTGGAGCTTCGAGCCACAGGTCCTTTAGGTCCCCTGGGTAGCTTGATAAAGTAGAGAACCAACGTTTGGGTATTTTGAAATGTTCAAATTGACAAGAGGTAGTTTGATTATATATGATAAAATGACTGGTTAAATTATATATGATTTAATAGCTAATGTATGAGATACATATTTTGGAGGAAATTAGATATAAATATGATTTATATCAAGTAGAGGAGAAATACTATGTATAAATATGTGATATCAAACTATAGTTAAAAATATAATATGATTATATTTTTAATATTTTAGTTGGTTAATTATATGATAACTAACCCAAAAATCACGTTTAGACGTGGGTAGTGGGGCAACGTCGGTTATTGTAACCGATGAAATAAAAATGAAATTATTTCATTTTGAAATCGCTCGTGCGAAGAGAAAGAGTGAGCGCGCTGTGAATCGTAAACGATCGCTTAAGTAAATCGAGAGCATATACGATAGTCACTCTCCGCCTAAACTATCGTCCACCTTGCGGCTAAACGATCGCACACTATAGTTCCTACACGATCACATAGCTTCCCTAAAAACGTCTAGTGTGTGCCGAGTTTCATAAACGATTGTATACCATTTCCTAAATGATCGTTCACTAAAACCTATTAGATCGTGTATGGTCTCCTAAACGATAAGCTTCATGTTATGCGATAACGCCTTTTTCCCTTCCACTTGCTATATCGCCTACACGATCCATGCTTTCCTTCTTCCTCTACCAAATTCACCAAAGACCACGCTTTGGGTTCTCACTCCGAGAATACGCGGGGCTCTTTTCTGGTGGTTATCCCCGTAGCTTCGTGTTCGTGCTGGTTGTAGTTGACGATTCTGCTGGGGCGTTGGTAGATCGTGTGAGATTTCCGCGTCATTGAGTTCACAAGTTGAAGAGCCGTATTCAACTGGTATGACACTCTTTCCCTTGTTATTTTGTTGTTTAAGCATGTCGTTAATAAGATTTGTTTGTATAACTGTGCGTTTGAATGTTATATTGTTGAATTTCGTGGTCACTGTGAGATCGGAGCGATCTGAACGTGCTCATGGAACTTTTCAGTAAGAGATCTTTCAGTTACAAAGTGTTGTAAAGTACTATATAATAGTTCGTGTGTCCCAACAATTCATTGTGGAGACGTACGAGTGGGGTTTAGTCTCTTTATATAACGTTGTTGATAATTGAGTTTGTATAAGATCGGACCAGAAAATGGTTAATCTCTTCTTTTATAACGCCGTTTATAATTGAGACTTACAATTTCACTAGAATGACCTCATATTGACTGACTTTAATCCTGAGTGAGTTGGAAACTTCTGCTTATGAGGGCGGCCTCTGATTTGTATGGGTGAGAGTGGCCAGATTGCCAACTCAACAAGCCTACCATTTTGGGGATTCGTCTGATTGGGGAGCTGGGAACTCAGCTACACAATATGAAATTCACTCCTTCCTCGAAGCAGGGGTAAGTAAGTAAATGCTCCTTAAGGGCTGATTTCGGGTCTTGAACATATGGCCACACCCTTTCCTGGCCCGAGAAGACTTAGTCATAGTAGAGATCATGACTTATTGTTCATTAGAGGAATTAGTGGTACTTAAGAAGTTAGATGTAACTACATGGAGCAAAACGGTGAATTGGGCCCAATTGTACTTGAGCGATTTTGTGAAGGGTCATCGCCTGTTGTTGTCATATGGACATAGAAATATATCTGTAGTGTGAAGAGTGAATCTGTTGGTCTTTAGTGTGTGATCCAACAGTTAAAGATTTGTATGGGTGAGAGTGGCCAGATTGCCAACTCAACAAGCCTACCATTTTGGGGATTCGTCTGATTGGGGAGCTGGGAACTCAGCTACACAATATGAAATTCACTCCTTCCTCGAAGCAGGGGTAAGTAGATAAATTGCTCCCTTAAGGGCTGATTTCGGGTCTTGAACATAGTGGCCACACCCTTTCCTGGCCCGAGAAGACTTAGTCATAGTAGGATCATGACTTATTGTTCATTAGAGGAATTAGTGGTACTTAAGAAGTTAGATGTAACTACATGGAGCAAAACGGTGAATTGGCCCAATTGTACTTGAGCGATTTGTGAAGGGTCATCGCACTGTTGATTGGTCATATGGACATAGAAATATATCTGTAGTGTGAAGAGTGAATCTGTTGGTCTTTAGTGGTGTGACCAACAGTTAACAAATGGTGGATCTCGTGATTAAAGAGTTTAGTCAGTTATTCACGTACCGTTAGAGCTTCAAGCTACAGGTCCATGAGGTCCCCTTGATACCTCAATGGGTTCAAGTTGAGAATTAGATTTTGGGTTAGTTTGAACTGTTCAAATTAACAAGAGGAAATTCAATTATATGTGATATAGTGTGGCCATTATGAACTATAGGTTATAAATATAATATGGTAAGTTGGTTATCATATATGTTTATAATAATATTAAATATTGGATAATTATCTCTTTTTCTCTAATAACAAATTGAGTTGGAGGTTATTGGTGGTGTTATTGTAACCGTGAGATAAAAAGAAAAAGGTTTTCCTAAATTTAGTAGATTTTGCAAGAGTTGCTATTCTTGGAAAAACTCACGGATCACTGTCAAGTGAGAATTGTTTTCACTAAAAGATAGCTAAAAGAGAGACTAAACGATCGTGGAGTGATACTATACGATAGTTCACTCAGCTGGTTGTAGCTAAACGATCGGGAGGCTTTTGCTATACGATAACTTTCCTTCTTCTAAACGATTGAGCATTCGTCTATACGATAGACTTCTTCTCATTTCCCACTTGCTCAATCGCTCATACAATTGTTATTCCTCTGGTCTCTTCCTCTAACCGAGTCCACACAGAGCCCACACTTCTGGATTCTCACATCGAGAATACCAAGGTAGCCATTGTGGTGGTGTCTTACTCAACTCGACTGAGTTCGAGGTTTTGAAGGCTGTTCGTGGTATGTTTGCGTTGTTCGTTTGGTGGTTGTTGTTGATCGTGGTATGTTGCGATCGTTGTGTTCGAGCGTTCGTGTGTTGCTGTCTTGGAGACTGAACGAGCGTTCGTGATCGAGGGAGTTTGAAGCATGAGTCTTCAAAGGTATGTATAATCTTTCCTTTGATTATCTAAAGCATGCTGTAATTTCATATTGTGTATGACCTGTAAGTTTCTGTTTCTTGACTGTAATTGTTTATGTTCAATTTCGAATGGAATTTGGAATGATCATTCCGCTGCTCATGGAAATCCTCATGTATGATTTCCTTCAATTGGTATTAGAGCCAGGTTGTTCTGATATTCCAAATTTTATTTCTATTTTGAACTTCTTTTACAATCGTGGTGGGTTTTCTGCATTGCGTTTAATGTTAAATGCGTTTGTGGATGGTGTTGATGAATATTTACGGGTTAATTGCCTCTGTTTAAAGCTTTCTTTCAATTACAAAGTGTTAATTTGTAAGGGCCCCTGTGTTTTTTGGGCATAATTAACAAGCAATCGGGTATGTAATTCGAAGTGTTTGAGTTTGTCAAGTCGTTCGTGATGAAGTTTCGAAGCATAGAGATGCAGTTCTCAGCGAAGAAGAAGACCAAGAGTTGGTCGTATCATGTAGCCTCAGGTAAACGATCATTGGGATTTGGCTAAACGATCGTGTAGGTTTTTCTATGCGATCGTGTAGTATTTACTAGGGTAAAGTGTTTGCTCTATCGCATAGCGTTGGTTTTCCGATCGCGTGGATGCTGGAGGTAAACGATCTTGTGGTTAGCATGCCTCACTGCATAGTCACTGACTACATGATCACGCGGTAGACGATACTTAGGCGCTCGCTCAGCGATCATTTAGATGATTGTGCTTCACCGCATCGTTGTTGTTTAGACGATCATTTAAGGTTTACATTGTGCATGGCGAGTTGCATGATTGGGTACCTCATATTTCATCACATAATAAAAAGGTACACGATCATTGCTAAACAATCGTTTAGCTCTGGATGCGTTGGCAAATGATTGAGTAAAGCATTTACTCTTTCATGTAGGCGATCGTTTGGAGTTTGGTACACGATCAATGGAGACGTGGACTTCAACCGGATGGTTCAAGACCCAGTTCACTGATTTGAACCGGAGACTCTTTACTTTTATAATAGTTAGCTTTCATTTTGAGGATTTTGAGGCTAATTTTTCCGGTTCATCAACTTTTGGTTTATATGGCATAATGTATGATATGTAGATTTAAAAACCCACCTTAGGTTGTGCAATTATTCATGTATCATGTATTATAAGCATTATCATATGGCATGATGAAATTATAAGAGAGCATGCGCATGCATCATGGAAATATAAGAGTTATATTTATGCATGCAATAAGCATATTCATGCATCATCTTTATATTATAAGTGTTATAGTATAAAGGTGAATGGTAGCATGTTTGCTTGGTTCGTTGCTTATTTGTATAAGTGTTATATAAAAGTAGCAATGAATGAACAATGCATGAAGCATGACACTTAGGCTATTTGTAATTGTTATGAATGCCTTGTATGTGTTTGCTTCGCGTTGTGAATGATTTTGGTTGTTTTTGTTATACGCGTTATAATAGAACTTAGAACTAAAATCGATAAGAATTAGTTGCATGTGGACTTAGGCAAACTCATGTTTTAAAAGGGTTTTAAAATTGGATTGAGATAGACCTAAGTTCAAGGTTCTAATGGGATTTGCAACCTAGTTTAATCTTTTAAATCGGTTTAATAGGATTAAATTGATTGGCATAAAATATTAAAATTGTATTAAATCTATCTATAAGGGACCTTTTGTCTAACACGGGTTCTATCTAGGCTGGGGTACTTAAGCTGACGGAAACGGAACACCCCTACCTGGGAACCTACCTGGAAAGGTGAATTAGATAGATTTTCTGCAAGCATGCGACAGTTGATCAAAGATTCCATTAAAGAGTTTAATGGATGATGATCAAAAGTTGTTCAACTATCCAAGATAAATGTTACTCTTGGACAAACCTAAAAAGTCACTTAGTTAAAATTCTTAGCCATGTTTTTTAAGTAAACTAAACATTAGGTTATAAAATACTCAGTGGGAGGAAGAGATATATATGATAAGTTAATGATTCCACTCACGTTTCTCTCTGAATGTTCATGCCTTGAGATTCATGCTTGGCCTTGTGGTGCCCTGGGAGCATCCCTCTTCGGATGGTGTTTGCATGAGTCAGTATCAAAGTGGACGGAGAGAGTGTTTATAGTAAGTGAGTGAAGGGTGTGTGTCAACACGTCCTACGGTCTCCTTCATTGGTTCATACCTTGCGATCATTCTTGCCCTCCCTCGTGACGCCCTGGGAGCATCCCCCTTCGGATTGGTTTTATGCAGTTGGTCAATATCAAGATGAACTCCAGAAATGCATAGGGTCACTTTAGTTTTTGCTCTAATCGGATTTTTTCCCTTTGGATTGGCTGCTTGAGGTGGAACTTTATGACCTAAAATGGATGGTCACACTTACGGGAAATTGTTAAGCAAGTTCATGATTTCTTGACCAAATCAATGATGGCTAGTCGTTATAGGAGCAAGAGTTGTTCTGGTATTAATGGCTGGTTGATAATGTCTCAATTCAGAGGAGGGATAAATTGACCACCCTTCGGCAACTTTTGTCCTAAACCTTTGAAGCGTCATTGCGAAACTAGATGTCACACGAGGTTCATGCTAGTTTTGCTAAATCGTATTGGATGTTGTATGTTTTTCAATGGGTATTTGCTTAAAACCTAACGTAGGTCAATGTGTTTTTGTTTTTAGCAACATGTTTGATTTTCCGTTTAATGCCTCTAATTTGACCGATTACATACAGTGGAAAGAGTCTTGTAAAATGTATTTCGTGGTAAATGACTTGAGTTTGTCATGGTTGAGGAGTGTCCTCAAGTCCCGACCTTGATGCACCGCGAAGTGTTCGTAATGCATATGAGGTATAGATGAAGGCTAATTCATTGGCTCGACTTCACATATTGGCTAGCATACCTGATGCTTTGGCCAAAAGGGTTGAGAACATGGTCATTGCATGGGAGATCATGGACTTGTTGCAAGAATTGTTTGAACGCCAGTTCTTACTTTTCGAGCACAAAGGGATGGATGACAAAACCAGCAGTGTCAGTTCCCAAGTTAAACTCCAGGAAGAGAAAGCAAGTGTGCTGACTCTGTTAAAGTTCATCGACAAGAAGTGTTCTCTGACATGGAACTTGGAACTTATTTGGGTTTTGATACTAATCCCGCTACTTTCCAAAAGAGGAGGATGTCTAAAGACAATAAATATGATTTATTGGTCTTGGAGACGTGTTTGGTAGAGAATGATAATTTTTCCTGGATCCTTGATTGGGGTGCTACTAATCACGTCAGTTCTTCTTACCAAGGATTTAGTTCCTGGCAAACGTTGCCCAAGGGAGAGATGACTCGAGGTACTAGTGAGGTTGTTTCAACTGTTGCTCTAGGCAGGCTGAAGTTATTTTTGGACAAGAAACGTTATCTGTTACTAGATAATGTTTTTGTAGTTCCTCATATCAAGAGGAACTTAATCTCAGTTTTTTGTCTTATTAAACAAGGTTATATCGTCTCCTTTTTTTAGTGTAAAGTGTTTATTTTCAAGAATAGAATGGAGATTGGTTTTGGTTCAATGGAAAGTAACTTATAGGTACTAAGGCCGTTAGTCATAAAAACCTTGTTTAATAATGAAATGTTCAGTACGACGACAACAGCCAAAAGACCAAAGGTTTCTCCTAAGGAAAACGTCCATCTTTGACATCTAAGGTTAGGTCACATCACCCTCAATAGAATTGAGTAGTTGGTGAAATGTAGACTTCTAAAGAGTTTAGAAGAAAACTCCTTGCCGGTATGTGAATCATGCCTTGAAGGCAATATGACCAAGCGACCTTTTACTGGAAAAGGTTACAGAGCCAAGGAAGCCTTGGAGCTTGTACATTCAAACCTATGTGGTCCGATGAGTGTTAGGGCTTGAGGTGGTATGAATATTTCATCTCTTTCATAGATGATTATTCAAGGTACGGGTATCTCTACCTAATACAATGTAAGTCTAAAGCCCTTGACAAGTTCCAGGAGTATAAGGTTGAAGTTGAAAACTTGTTAGGTAAGAAGATAAAAACACTACGATCTAATCGTGGTGGAGAGTATATGGACCTCCAATTCCAGAAACGTATATGAGTAGAACATGGAATTACGTCCCAAAACTCTCGGCCCCAAGTACACCTTAGCAGAATGGTGTATCGGAAAGGAGAAACAAAATCTTGTTGGACAGGGTTCGGTCCATGATGAGTTATGCTCATCTTCCAGACTCGTTTTAGGGTTTTGCTGCGGAGACTGCATGCTATATTCTGAACAACGTTCCTTCAAAAAGTGAAACACCTTTTGAGTTGTGGAGAGGCCGTAAAGGTAGTTTACGCCACTTCAAGATTTGGGGGTGTTGACACATGTGCTTGTGACTAATTCGAAGAAGTTAGAACCGCGTTCGAAAGTTTATCTCTTTATAGGCTACCCCAGGCAAACGAGGGGTGGATACTTCTATGATCTGAGTGAGAACAAACTGTTTGTTTCTATAAATTCTATCTTCTTGGAAGAAGACCAAATTAGGGATCATAAGCCACGAAGTAAGCTCGTTTTATGTGAGATTTCTAATAAGACTGAGACTACTGAGGGTTCAACAAGAGTTGTTGAACAGACTGACAGATCAACAAGAGTTGTTGAGGTTGGTACATCTAGTCAACCAGCTCAAGAGTTGAGACTGCCTCGACGTAGTGGGAGGGTTATAAACCCACTGGATCGCTACATGGGTTTGACTGAGGCTCAGAACGTCATTTTTAATGATGGGGTCAAGGATCCATTGTCTTTTAAGCAAACAATGGAGAATGGTGACAAGGATGAATGGATTAAGGCCATGAACCAGGAAATGGAGTCTATGTACTTCAATTAAGTTTGGGAGCTTGTGGATCAGCGTGATGGGGTAAAACCTATAGGATGTAAGTGGATCTACAAGCAAAAACGAGGTGTAGATGGAAAGGTGCAAATCTTTAAGGCTAGACTCATGGCAAAGGGTTATACCTAGGTCGAGGGAGTGGACTTTAAGGAAACTTTCTCACATGTTGTCATGCTCAAGTCTATCAGGATACTCCTATCCATAGCCACATTTTATGATTATGAGATATGGCAAATGGACGTCAAGACTGCCTTTCTTAATGGTAATCTTGACGAGACTCTACATGGCTCAATCAGAGGGGTTCGTTGTTCCATATCAAGAGCAAAGAGTTTGCAAGCTTAATAGGTCCATTTATGGGCTAAAACAAGCGTCTAGATCGTGGAACATTAGATTTGATAGTGCGGTTAAATCGTTTGGCTTTGATCAGAACATTGATGAGCCTTGTGTTTACAAAAAGATCATCAACAACTTAGTAGCTTTCCTGGTACTGTATGTGGATGATATCCTACTCATTGGGAATAATGGAGGGTTTCTAACTGACATAAAAAGTGGCTAGCCGCCCAGTTCCAAATGAAAGATTTGGGTGAGGCGCAGTAAGTTCTAGGGATCCAGATCATTCAGGATCGTAAGAACAAGAGGTTAACCCTATCTCAGGCATCGTACATCGATCAAATGTTGATCAGGTACAGGATGCAGGATTTCAAGAGGGGTTTGTTACCCTTCAGGTAGGGAATCGTTTTGTCTAAGGATCAATGTCCTAAGACACCTCAAGAGGTTGAAAAGATGAGACGGATTCCCTATGCTTCAGCTGTTGGAAGTTTAATGTATGCAATGTTGTGTACTAGACTCGACATTTGCTACGCAGTAGGGATTGTCAGTTGTTATCAGTCCAATCCAGGATTTGATCACTAGACAACGGTCCTCAAGTATCTTTGGAGAACGAGGGACTACGTGCTCGTGTATGGAGATAAGGATTTGATCCTTATAGGATACACAGACTCACTTTTAGACTGATAGAGATTCTTGTAAATCGACATCGGGGTCAGTGTTCACTCTAAATGGAGAGGTTGTAGTGTGGCGAAGAATCAAGCAAGGATGCATCGAGGACTCCACTATGGAAGCCCAATATGTAGCCCCTTGTGAAGCAACTAAGGAGGCTGTTTGGCTGAGGAAATTCCTTATAGATTTGGAAGTTGTTCCAAATATGGATTTGCGGATCACTCTTTATTGTGATAACAGCGAGGCTGTGGCAAATTTGAAAGAACCTTGGAGTCATCATGGAGGCAAGCATATCGAATGAAATCATTTGATCAGGGAGATTGTGCATCGTGGTGATGTGATAGTCACGAAGATCGCGTCAGAGCACAACGTTACTAATCAGTTTACAAATGCTTTCACGGCTAAAGTGTTCGATGGTCACTTGGAGAGTCTGGGTCTATGGCATCTTGTCTAGGACAAGTGGGAGATGATGCTGGGGTATAGAGTATGCCCTAGTTTATTGTACATTGTACTTGTAATTTTTCATGCATTGTACATTAGTTTCTTGAGGCATTAGGACAAGTGGCAGATTGTTGGGGTTGGTGTCCTAATTCTCCCAGAGTCTCGTAGTTTGTAAACTGTACACATTGTTATGAATAAAATATGAGTTATTTTATTTGTCATTTACTCATATCCAATAAACAAAGCTCCATGGTTATTGTATATAAACTTAAGTATATATATGGGATATACAAGCGGATCATGCCTTAAGTGATAAACTAAAAAGGTTTGTAGTATAAAGATTAAGGAGGGATACCTGATCCCGGTGACACTATGGATACGACCCGCTTTGTAGAGGTTTGCAAGTGTTGTGAATGAAGGAAATCAAACATGAGGATTTCCATGAGCAGCAGAAGGATCATTCCAAATTTCATTTGTATTTTAACAATAACAATTACAGTCAAGAAACGAAAACATACAGGCTATGCACAAAATGAAATTATAGCAAGCCTTACTAAGATCAAGGGAAGAATTCACATACCTTTGAAGACTCACCTTCAATCTCCCTTGATCATGAACGCTCGAACACTACGATCGCTACACTGCATGATCATAGCGACCACGAACACAACGATCACCCAGATCACGAACACAACGAACGACCTCCAAAAACCTCGACTATGTCGAGTTGAGTACGACACCACTGCAATGGCTACCTTGATATTCTCGGTGTGAGAATCTAGAAGTGTGGGCTCTGTGTGGACTTGGTTAGAGGACGAGACCGGAGGAAGAATAATCGTGTAAACAATTGAGCAAGTAGGAGATGACAAGTCTATCGTATAGACGATGCCCAATCCTTTAACAAATGTTATGCGATCGTTTAGCAAAAGCTGCACGATTCTTTAGCTAAAGGCTAGCTGAATGACTATCGTATAGAAACACTCGACGATCGTCTAGTCTCTCTTCAACTGTCGCTTACTAAATTGTATTTACTTGACAACCAACCATGAGAAATTTTCGAGAATAGAAACTCTCACTTCAACAACCACTAAAATTAGGGAAAAAAAATTTCCTGTTATCTCATGATTACCATGAAACCACCAATAACCTCCCACTCAATTGGTTATTAGAGAAAAAGAGATAATTATCTAGTAATTAATAATATTATAAATATATATAATAACTGACTTACCATACTATATTTATAACCTATAGTTTTAATATTTGATCTCATGAAACATATAAACCATAGTTCTTTTTCTATTTCATGGTCCTTAATGTAAATCTCATTTACATTAATCCTCTAGTTGATGTATCTCATATATCACAACGATCATATCATATATAATCGAATTACCTCTTGTCCTAAATAAGCTCCAAGTTCCATTTTAGAGAACACTTCTCTTCCATGACCTTCAACAGAGTCAACAACACTTGCTTTCTCTTCCTGGAGTTTAACTTGGGAGCTGACACTATTGGTTTTGTCATTCATCGCTTTGTGCTCGAAAAGTAAGAACTGACATTCAAATAAATCTTGCAACGAGTCCATGATCTCACGTGCAATGACCATGTGCTCAACCATTTTGGCCAAAACATCAGGTATGCTAGCCAAAATGTGAAGTCGGGCTAATGAATTAGCGTTAATCCACACCTCATATGCATTATGAACACTTCACGGTGCATCAAGGGTCGGGACTTGGGGACATTCCTCAACCATGACAAAATTGAGGTCATTTACCACAAAATACGTTTTACAGGACTCTTTCCACTGTATGTAATTGGTCAAATTAGAGGCATTAAACAGAAATACTAACAAGTTGTTGAAAACAAAAACACATTGACCTACGTTAGGTTTTAAGTAAATACCCATTGAAAAACAATACAACATCCAATAAGGTTTAGCAAAACTAACATGAATCCCGTGTGACATTTAGGTTCGCAATGACGCTTCAAAGGTTTAGGTCAAAAGCCGCTGAAGGGAGGTCAATTATCCCTCCTCTGAATTGAGAAATTCTCAACTAGTCATTAATACCAGAACAACTCTTGGTCCTATAATGACTAGCCATCATTGATTTGGTCAAGAAATCATTAACTTGCTGAACAATTTCCTGTAAGTGTGACCAGCCATTTTAGGTACTAGAGATCCACCCCAAGCAGCCAATCCGAAGGAAAAAAATCCGATTGGGGAAAAACCTAAAGCGGCCCTATCCATTTCTAGAGTTTACTTTGATCTTGACCAACTGCACAAAACCCATCGAAGGGGGACGATCCTAGGGTGCCACGAGGGAGTACAGAATGATCGCAAGATGTGAACCAACGATAGAGACTGTAAGATGTTTTGACACACACCCTTCACCCACTTACTATAAACACTCTCTGTCCACCTTGATATTGACTCATGCAAACACCATCTGAAGAGGGATGCTCCCAGGGCACCACGAGGCCAAGCGTGAATCTCACAGTGTGAACATTCAGGGTGAAACATGAGTGGAATCATTGACATATTAGATACATCTCTTCCTCCCACTGAGTCTTTTATAACCTAGGGTTTAGTTTACTTAGAAAAAACATGGCTAAGGATTTTAACTAAGTGACCGTTTATTGCCAAAGAGTAACTTTTACCTTGGATAGTTGAAACAACTTTTGATCATCATCCATTAAACTCTTGAACGGAGTCTTTGACCAACTGTCGTATACTTGTAGAAAATCTATCTAATTCAACTTTCCAGGTAGGTTCCTAGGTAGCGGTGTTCTGTTTCTGTTAGCTTAAGTACCCCATCCTAGACAGAACCCGCCTTAGACAAAAGGTCCCTTATAGATAGATTTAATACAATTTTAATCTTTTATGCCAATAATTTGATCCTATTAAGCCGATTTAAAAAGATTAAACTAGGTTGCTAATCGCATTAGAACCTTTGAACTTAGGTCTATCTCAATCCAATTTTAAAACCCTTTTAAAACATGAGTTCACCCTAAGTACACATGCAACTCTTTCTTATCGATTTTATTTCTAATTTCTATTATAACACTTAACAACCAAAACCATTCACAATGCAAAGCTAACACATACAAGACATTCATAACGCTTATAAACAGCCTAAGTGTCATGCTCCATGTTCATTCATTGCTACCTTTTTATATAACACTTATACAAAACAGCAACGAACCAAGCAAAACATGCTTCCATTCACCCTTATACTATAATGCTTATAATATAAAGATGATGCATGAATATGCTTACTGCATGCACAAATATAACTCTTATATTTCATGATGCATGCGCATGCTTTCTTGTAATTTCATCATGCAATAGTATAACACTTATAATACATGATGCATGAATAATTGCACAACCTAAGGTGGGTTTTAAATCTATATGTCAAACATTTTGCTATATAATCCACATACATCTCATGTATAATAAACAAAAGTTGATGAACCGGAAAAAATTGCCTTAAAATCCTCAAAACTAAAGCTAACTATTACAAAAACAAGGAGTCTCTGGTTCAAACAGGCGAATCGGGTCTTGAACCGTCCGATCGAAGTCCGCATCTCCACTGATCGTGTACCAAATTTCTCTGTGATCATCTACATGAAAGAATAAACACTTTACTCAATCATTTACTTATGCTTCTAGAGCTAGATGATCGTTTAACAACGATCATGTACTTTTTACTATGCGATGAAGCACGAAGTACGCGATTGTGCAGCACGATTCGCAATGCAAGCCTTATACGATCGTCTAAATGATCGCTGAGCGAGCGCCTTCATAT